>NW_023998531.1:420717-426439 GCF_014805625.2 Glossina fuscipes
ACTCATTTTTATACATTTATTTTTTTATCATTCTCAAATGTAGCTTAGGTATCTTAATATCCTGCCTAATATTTACTGACATCTTCCGAGAAAATTCAAAGCATAATCTTAACAAATTAATCTCAATATCAGGGTCGATGGATATGGACATATCAGCCAATTGAACATCAGTCTTATTTAATTCCACGCACTTGGGTAAAAAATGATTGTAATAAAAGAAGGAGATTTGCTTTTGTAATATAGTATTCCAGCATAGAAACGTTGATAAAAAAATTCCAACGCGAGTTATTAATCGCCACGTTTCAGCATCAAGTTTTATTCTATGTCCTTTTTGTTTAATAATCAAAAGACATTGTCCATCTCGATTGTATTTAAAATTACACCCAATGTTGTCTAGAGTTGGATGATCTAGAATGCTCTCAGTTTCTATAATGTCTATTTGATTCAGTCTTAGTTGTATGTATTCCTTGTAGGCCATTAAATGAATCCATTGATCACGAGTGAAACTAATAAAATTACCTTTATTATCTTGCAGTCATAAAAGTAGTTTAAAGTTTCTTGAAGGTGAAAAACCACATTTGATTTTAGTTTTTAAACCAACGAAATATTCCAAACCAAATATTAATTGATGGTCTTGATTTCTTTTTGGTAAACGCGGAGTTTTTTGAGCACTTGGCGATATGTGATCCATTTATTGAGACGACACAACTAGTACTGACAGTGATATGAAATCTTTTAGAATATAAACTCAAAAATTATATAAAATCAGCTCAGCATTTATCGGTAACTCATCAAACCATGTCCAGCGTAACTAAAAGTACGTTCGCTCTTGTTTATTAAAGAGCTAGCATATATGAGCGCAAGTTCTGTTGTAGCTAACTACTTTTTATTTAGACCACCGTTCGGTGAAAAAGAATTAAATGAGAAAACTAAGGATCAAAATCATTTTTGTGCTAAATTTACTCATGGTTTAAAATGGTGGGATGGTGCTATAGACTATACCTGCTTAGGTGACATACTATCTCCCTTGAATAATTATGAGTACGTTTTAGTCGTGGGAAGAGAAAAACAAGAATTTCTTAAAAAATATTTGAAATCTTAAGTGATATTCGTGGACACTCAAACGTTTTTGCGAAAACTACCTAATTATTTTACTAACTGCCCACATCATCGAAATGATTTTAAATTTAGATGTGCTCTTAACAATTTATATAAACTTTTTATCTATCTTGAAAAAAACTCAAACGCCATTGAAGTTATTACTTCAAATTAAATAAATAAATATTTATAAAATGACGAATTCTATGAAGTCCTAGTTTATTCTCTAGTTTATAATTAACAAGACAACATGTTTTATCAGTTTTACCATCCATTTACTATGCTTATTAGTGGACCATCAGGGTCAGGCAAAACAACATTTTTGAAAAATCTTATTCACAATAAGGATTTCCTGATTAATGTCAAAATTGATCGAATAATTTGGTGTTATGGTGAAGAAAATGCGAAACCTGATATAAATAATTTTGCGCATATTGAATATAACAATGGAATACCAGAAAACTTGGAAAATGTTCTCAACGAACCAACTATCGTCGTACTCGATGACTTAATGATGGGTGCTTTCGACAAAACGGTTTGTGAACTTTTCACAAAGGGGTCACACCATAGGAATTTTTCTGTCATTGTAGTAACACAAAACATATTTCACAAATCGTCGCACACAAGAGATATTTCATTGAATACAAAATATATAGTTGTGTTTAAAAATCCTAGAGATATCCTACAGTTTCAACATTTAGCAAGGCAAATTCATCCAGAAAATTCATCTGAACTTATGAGAATATATAAAGATGTGACTAGCAAACCTCACGGTTATTTATTAATCGACCTTACACAAAGCGTAAATGATTTATTAAGGTACAGAACGAACATATTTAATCCGAATTTTTGCTATTGCTTCTGTGACACCGGAGAAAATGGCATTAAAAAAGAGTTTAAAGCGACTGAAGAACAACAAACATATGCTGTATGTCCTCAAAACCAATAATAGAAAATTAAGAAAAGCTATACTCAACTGTGCTGATGATGAATTAACTAAAACTTTGACTGGGATTATCGTTAACACAATAGCTGGAAACACTAAACTAAAAAATAGAGATTTAAAGGTTTTAAAAAAGTATAAAAAAGTACTTAGGTTCATCTCGAGACCAAACGCGTCCATAAAGTCTAAAAGAAAGGTTCTTGTGCAGAAAGGTGGTGGCTTCTTACCTATAATCATAGCATCATTATTAAGCGGATTTATCGGAAAATTGTTAGATAATGTTCAATAAATTTAAGCCGAAGCTAAATAAAGTAATCTTGTTGTGCCCAAGTGCATACGACGCGATGATGGACGACAAACATTCAGCGGAATTTATTAATAGAAAGCTGTTACCATATTTCAACAATGTCTCCCTTTCAGAATATAACAAATGGATCAAAATTAAACAAGAATTAAATACTTATATTAGAAGGAAATTAAAACCAATTAAGCAAAACTTTGACCATATACCCGAATTGGCGCTTTCTAAAAGTGATGTAGAAGACGGAAAAGTTAACACTGAAAAACCTGAAATCCTCCTCCAAAACGTGAACAATGACGGCATATTCCAAAGTAGTAGCGAAAAATTGCAAAGTGGCTTAGATGACAACACAATCAAAAATAGTAGCGAAAAATTGCAAAGTGACTTAGATGATAGCATTTCAAAAGATGAATTTATGACGCCTGAAAAATTCTTAAATAGAACTAAAGAAGCAACACCACACCAAGTAAGCAGACAACCTACAAAACCTAATGTAAAATCGAGAATTCAAAAACGCATTTCTCCATATAGCACCCGGCTTAGAAGCCAACTTAAAACTAAGGCTGATTTAATTAAAAATGGTCTCTTTACAGATGCTATCATTTCAGACGGAAAACGAAAATTGAGACAGAAATTTTCAATTCAGAAGGGTGAAAATAGTTTTAAGTGGATTGCTTTATAAAAATGTACATTTGAGCTAACATTAAATAAAAAACTATTACAATCGTGTTTTGAGTTCATTTATCTAACGCCTTTTAAACTATGAACTACATGGAAGATTTTTATGTAACCTTATTAAGCAACAATTCAGTTGTCGTTTACGAAAAGAATACTCTGTCCTCATTTACAAATATTGTAAATCTTCCTACTATTACAAATGATCAGTGGGAAGTTGGAATAACCGAACTGTTTTTAAATAATGCTAACATTGAAAGTGATACACCTCAAGAACAAGCGCAGGAATATTCACCATTATTTATTTATACTGATATAATAAAACCTCGTTGCGTTGGAGATAAAATTTTAAGATGTCTTCGGGTTTTGTCGTTTAATGGAAAAAGAAAGTGTTTTGAGTTCACCAGCGTAGAGTACTATAGCCTTGAAATTGCTACTATAAAGGACATCTCTATACTCATAGTTAGTACAGACGGTTCCAAATATAATTTTCGTGATTCCATTACACCTACTTACATTACTCTTCACTTTAGAAAAAAGAAACGTAATTAAAATAAAACTAATATAAACGAGAGCACAAATAATATTTCATTCAGAAGTGTAACGGACTGACATGGAGCAAGTGTATACTTCATATTACTCTAATCAAATCGGGAGTGGATTAAGTCACATAGGATCATTATATGTGTCACCACGAGTCGAACAACATGGGCGGGGCCTTGGTTCATTCTTCGCGTCTTTTTTTAGAAATTTAAAACCGCTGTTTCTATCAGGTTTGGATGCGATTAAAGACCAGGCTATGGATACGGGCAAATCTATTCTCAATGATTTCGTTCGCAAGCCACTTAGAAATATTTTGGCAGAGCAAGGCAAAAAGGCTTTAAGTAATTTAACAGAAAAAGCAGTCAACAAGATATCGTCTAAATTTCAAAAAGGTTCTGGCAGAAGTAGTATAAGACGTCGAATCAAAAGGAAACGACGTCAGTCACAAAAGAGATCTACCTCGAAACGCACGAAAAAATTCAATCTACGTAACAAAGTAATGGACATATTTGCTTAGAAACTATGAGCACTCATATAGAATGTATGAAAAGTGAATTAGATTTATTTGCACCACATCCTATACATAGCAGCATTCTAAATACAGAAGAAGTCTGATATAATCCTATTCAATCCTTAGACAATCCTAGCTCCATAGAATTTCTCTGTCTTGGTAATGGCGATACATATCGAGACCTTTGTAGCGTTTATTTAAAGTTGGTTGTTCAATTGAAGAATAAAGATAATTCTGATGTTATTGAAGATAAATGTGGCGTTGTAAATAATCTTCTGCATTCCATGTTTCGAAGCGTATCCGTATATTTAAATAACGTATTGGTTTCGCAAAGTGACAACAATTATCACTACAGATCATACATGCAAACTCTACTCAATTATGGCACTGATGCCGGTCGAACTCATTTATCATGTTCTGGATGGTATCCAGATTACTACACCGGCGAAATATTTCATGATGGTAAAAAACAATTAACCGAATTGTTTGTTAAGAGTAACAAAGTTGAATTGTTCGGAAAGCTGCATGGTGATATTTTTAATCAGCCGAAACTCTTGCTAAATAATGTTGATTTGCGCATAATATTTAATTTGGAAAAATCATCATTTTATTTAATGCAAAATCCTGCCAAGGAAACGCAGCTTAAGATATTGGAAGCACAATTGTTTATGAATCACATAACTATTAATCCAGGAATACTGGTTGCTCATCATAAAATATTACAAACGAAACCAGCTTTATATCCATTTAATAAGGTAGAAGTTAAAACATTCACTCTGTATCCTGGAAACCATACCCTATCATTAGATAATGTTGTCATAGGACAACTTCCGACATTTTTAGCTTTTTGTATGGTTTACAATAGCGCTAATTCAGGCGATCGAACAGCGGATCCTTTCAAGTTCGAGCATTTTTATTTGCAAAGGTTTAATTTGTCAGTCAATGGTATTCAAATATCTTCTCAACCACTTGAATTCGATTACTCTACAGAAAAATTAAGATCAACTAGAGCCTATAGCATGCTATTCAAATCATCTGGAATTAATCACTCAGATCGTGGTCTTCATATAAATAAGAAACTTTTTGAAGATAGCTGCTTTATACTAGCGTTTGATCTCTCCGCTGATCATTGTAATAACGATTTGTGTGCTAATATTTTAAGGCAAGGAAACATACGCATTGAAGGCAAATTCGCTCGGGCATTAACATCAGCTGTAACTTGCATAGTTTACTGCGAGTATGATTCGATGTTAGAGATTGATAGAAACAGAAACGTGAAAATTACGCTTTAAAATTAATACGATACAAATAGAACAAGCACTTAAAGCAAATCAATCTACAAAGAAGTATTTTCAAGGTGTTTTCCCAGCTAATAATTTACCACGGAAAGTGGGCTCTAAACCTGCTTTTATAATAGCAAATACAGACTACTCTAATCAACCAGGAGAGCATTGGGTGGCCTTTTATTTTAATTCTAAGTTAGGAGCGGAATACTTTGATTCAACGACCATTGTAGAAAGAATTTTACAATTTTTTAAAGAGAAACTGCGACACGTACATATGTAATAAACAGCAACTCCAAGGATACTTTTCAAGCACTTGCGAACATTATGCCTTGCTTTATAGCTTATATAAGAGTCAACGAAAAAGT
>NW_023998531.1:426539-480438 GCF_014805625.2 Glossina fuscipes
CTTTATTTTCATTTGGAATAAACTCAAAAATAGGGGCATTAGCTATAGATTTGTCTCTTCCCCGAAAGATAATAAGTTGGATATTATTTTCCTTTAACTTTTTATACGGATTCTTGGATGGGAATACTTGACTAAGACGCTTCGGAAGAAATATCCAGAGTAACTTTCCCTCTGGTGATTCCAAATAAAGGGCAATCTTTTCTCCATATTGTGTTGCTTTTGCCTTACATCCGACTATTTTATAAGATGCATCAATTGATAACTCATCTACCTTTGTATATCCTTGTCCTGATGTTTTCCAGGCGTCATTCAGAGTCTGCAGAAAAGTCTATTAAAAACATTTAAAAAAATTATTAAATTTTTAGAACAATTATATGAAAAATATTTCTTTTGTTTCTTGTTTCTTACCATGGCTTTTGTTGTATTGATGTTGTATTGATGTTGTAGTTCTTTTTTCAATCACGAGTTTGAAGCTACTAACTAAAATTCAGTTTATAATTTATTTTTATAGATTTCTGGTCACATTGGCTGTAGTTATTAGAAGAATAAAAATAAAACATAAGTTTAATTATTATTTATTTGTTTAATGCTTTATTTTAGTAAACTATCCAAATTAATCTTAGAAATTTCATTATTGAAACTATCGTCTAAAAGTCTGTTGTAGTCCGTAACTGTAAGTATATTAATATTTAAGAGTTGGTCATTGAAGCTATCATTAAAATAATGATCATAGCTTGCAATTGGATCGGAAATTGTTTCACTTTGATTTCTGAGGTCGTAATTCGGAGTCTCGCTTTGAAGGAATTGGTCCATTTCATTATTCGCCATGAATGTTGTTGTTCCTTGGCTCCATGCTAATTTTTCTATTTTTATTTAAAGTAATTAACTCACTTTTAATGGTTTGCTGGTTTTAGTATTTTTGAAAGTAACTAAAGAGAAAACTCTGCTTATATAGGATAGAAATGTTGGTGAACTTACCTTCAAGCGTTATCTGTAAAATTCCATCTGTCTTTTATTTTTCTCTATAAATACTTAGAAGTGTGGTCATAAATACCGTTTGACCTTTTTCTTTTTATCATTTATAATGCACCATAATACTAGTTCTTTTTCCATTCTCAGCGGGGTATTTATACGAATGGAAATAGTGATAATAAAAAATAGAAATGAGGAAGGATCATGAGACGTGTAAGTGTTCTGAAATGCGATATGGTGAAATAGTCGCATCACCCAGAGTGCACTTAATTTTTTTCTTCGTGGAAATTTGTGTAGACATGTGCATGGACGACCGTGTCCCTTTTTTTATATATTTTTTTTTTTTGTTATCGGAATCGTAAATAATGTACGTCCTTGAAAGAATCCTTTTTGGTTTGGTAATTAAGATGTGTGTAATGAAGAGATGTGTTCGTGGGAATTTGTGTAGAGGCATGCATGCACGATCGTGTTTCCTATTTTGTTTATTATCGGAATCGTAAGTAATGAGTGTTCTTGAAGAAATCGTGTTTTGGTTTGGTCGTTAAGATGCGTGTAATGAAGAGAAGTGTTTGTGTGAATCTGTGTAGACACGATCGTGTTTCTTTGTTCATTTACTTTTGTGAAGGGAATCATAAATAATGCATGTAGAGGATTGGTTTTTCGTTTGTGTAGGAGAATGTGTGTAATGGAGGTAAGATTTATGGGAGATAAGTGTTTGTTAGCGTCATATGAGGGAGTGTAATTGGAGAGGGAGGTACATAATGAAATGTGATCGTTGGCGTTGGAGTCCGTCTTGTGAGGGTAAGTGGAGTATGTAGTAGACGTGAGGGATGCTGTTGTGTGTGTGCGTGTGTGCGCATCCTACCATGTGCGGCGTTTTGAGCGGGGAAGTGTGCGGACATTATTCCCCCATATATATACTACTATACGGAAAGGCCAAAAAATTTTGATGAGCAAAAAAAAAAAAAAAAAAAAAAAAAAAAGCGTTCCCCAATATATATACTACTAACCTAGTAGTTTTAATAAAGTAACATTGTGTATTGATATTCTGTTCTGTTGCTGATTTTAGAATGTCTATAGGAGTAGTCGATTCAAATGCAATACTTCTAGCCAAGCAAGAGTTAAGGTAGTCGCAGAGAATGCGTTTTATTGTGAGAATTTGTCCACAATTGCAGGTTGGGGAGAAAGGCTTCTTCAAGATCCATTGGTGGGTTGCAATTTTACGGCGAAGGGGAGTTTTCGAAAATGTTTGGAACTTGATTTTCTCAAAGTTTGGAGGATATAAAGGTGGAATTAATTGAGGGATAATAGAAGAGTGGCGCTGATGACGGTATTGTAGATTTCCTTCTACAATTTCCTCTTTAACTTTTACTTCAATGTACCTTTGAAGATCCAACTTTTCCATGACATCATCTAAGATTAGAAATGCAGAAACAGCACACTTCCCCGTTCGACCAGCTTCCCAATTTACCAATAAACCGATGTCACTTGGTACCAAATCATCTTAACTTTTTCCCCGGGAATGACATTCCTTAATTTATTGATGGTGAGCTATCTCGAAGTCGAAGGATTCCGTATAGCTTCCTAGAGAAACAAGGAGTAACAATGACGGTTTTGGGTTTATCTTTATGGGAAAGTGAACGATAGCTCTGGCTTCGGTTGTGAAACTTCAAGCACTTTCGTGAAATATGCGGTTGAGGAGAACCTGTCCTAAAGCATCAACCACGCCACAAGCAGGTGGCAGACCGGAAAATTTTGAGCTATGTGTATACTAAAGATTCTAACCGTTACTCTCCAGTACTTGGATTTTTTCCTGAAGACGTAATTTGGAGTATCTTCTTTCTTGGGCATAGACAGCGAAAATTCAAAAGAGTAGTCTTTCAAAATCCATGGAGGTTTAAGACCAAAATAGTGGAAAATTTATAAGGAAACGACCAGTTCCTTTGCGACGTACAAACAATGTTCAATTGCAGATGTTGACTTTCTAGTCTTCTTGGCAATAAAAATGTTTCTCACAATTTCGTTTTAATTAAGAAGTTTGGGGACGATTTCAGCTTTTAACTCATCAAGTCTATTTTCCAAAGCTAGGAAACCAGTGTCAATTATAATATTAGTTATGGGCTTCGAAAAGCATAGCAACTTGCTCTGACGGCTTGGTTACAGGCCGGTTTAAGGATATTGATATTAGATTTGCAGCTATTGCTATAAATTATGAAAGCATGGTCAATCTTGCAACAAGCATTTTGGTAAGATAAGCAATAGTGTTAATGTGCGTATGGCATCAGTAGATTTCTTGCATCACATATCTGCTTTCGACAAATGTGGACTGTTTTTGATTCTTGTATAGAAATTTTAACGTCTGATAGGTTTGCCCATATGGAGATCTCCCGTCCAATAGGTTCTAGGATGTTGACTGCCATTGTACTATCTTTTTCTTTTGTTAAAATGAATACATCGTCCGCACAGAGTTAATGTTCAATTCTCGGTACACGGCAAAGAATTTTACTATTTCCATTGAAAGCGATCTGAAAAAACGTGGCAGAAAAGGGGATTTTTGTGGAGTGCCATTCATTAGCGGAAAGAAATCAGAGAGATGAATGTTAACTCTTACTTTAAACCGCCGATGCGACATGAATGATTTGATGTAGTTGAAGAAATTGGGGACAACATTCTATGATTTCATGGCTCTTAAAATAACATGAAGACTAAGTCTGTCAAATGCTTTTTCGAAATGAATTGAGAGAATTGTTACATGATTCCTTTCAGAAATTGCTTTGATTGTAAAATAATCAATATGTAAAAGAGCATCGATGCACGTCTACTCCGCTTGAAACCAACTTGTTGTTTTGTGATCAGGTTCTTGGACTCAAGAAGCCAGGACAATGTATATGCTATAATCTTTTCTAATACTTTTGAGAGGCAAGATAAAAGAGTGATTGGGCGATAGTCCGACACAATGGAGACATTTTTTGATTTTGGATTTGGACCAACTGCTGCCAGTTTTCACATGTAGTGTATATGGCCAATCCAAAATACCGTATTGTATAGGTCCGGTAATTTCCTCTTTACTTAAATTAAAGCATTAATCACTTGATATGAGTTCCGATCTAGACCAGGTGTCCTCAACGAAATTAAATTAAAAAAAAATCCTTTGAAGAAAATTTAAAAAAAAGCATGACCATGGGCAGTATGTTTTGAGCAGTAAAGTTCTCCAAACGTTTGAAACGTACGCATTTTACAAACACTTTTGAAGTTCCACATTCCTACTACCTTGTAATTTTGAAATACAATACCTATAATTTTATCCTTTTTTTTTAAGGCATGAACGACTGAGCAAGCATTTGCATTCGGTAATCTAATATTTAAATTGGTAACGAGGTAGAGGGTTATGGCCTAGGAAAAAGAAAGCTCCTTTACTCCTTTGCTATAGACAGAGGCTTAAGCATTCAATTTTAAAACAACAAAAAATTAACTAAAAATTTTGGAAAACATATACAGGACCCATTATAACATATGCAAATGTAAACAATAATAGTGTTTTTGTTCCTGCACAAACCTTTAAGTAGCGATCGATATTAATATTAGGCGTCATTTGCCGGTTGTTCTTTACGTTGCTATTTTTAACTCCGTTAGTTAACATTCACCTTTCGCAGTTCACATTGTCCTCCTCTTGATGCCTGATCACGACAATTCATTTCTTCTTTCTTTACCACGAACATCCCTCAATCCAAGAGTCCCCGCGAAAGAATCAATAGTAAACCAAAGTCGAAGTGGCGTGTCGAGTTAGTGAGAACAATACATTAAGAACAATGATATGAATAATGAGTTGGTTAATTCCCATCGGGCACTGACGCATACCTGTATGAATACATATTACGGGTATAATCGACTAAAGGTTTACCCAACGGTGTTAAATTAAGAAAGAGACGCATCTTCCTTTTGGAAATTGTCAAAGAGGAGGGATGAATTTATAAAAATATAAATTTTTATGTAGAATATGTACATTTTTACAAAAGAATTACCTTCTGTAAGGGATAGATACAGTTGCGTATAGGCAAAATCAAAGTGCTAGAGCAAACAAAATATTTGGAATTTCGACAAAACTAAAAAATTTCTAAAACTTTTTGCAACCAATATGGAATTACGAATGATAAACAAAGGAAACAAACAAGGACGTAAACAGAATTATAATTAGAAATAACTTTGGCATCAGCCAAAAATATAAACGCCGAGAGAGATGGAATTTAAATAAATCGATATAATGTATCCCTTTTTCCTATACCTAAAAACTCTGCACTTTTTAATAGTTTACGAGAACTAAAAGCAAAAATTAAAAATAAACACTAATCTAGCAAGTCCATAGCTGATGTTTTGCATTATCATAAGGTAAAAAAGAAGAGCGTTTTTGAAGGATAGGGGAAAAATGCAAATGCTAATTCCAGAAGTGAGAAAAGAGTCGTAAGAAAAAAATTTTCTACTTTTCACATTTTCTTTTCATAAAAGTTGATGAAAATAATTTTGTGTTTGGATATGGGTGGAAAAAATTTGGATGGAATGGGGCCAACGTTTGAATTAGAAAGAGTTGGTAAAAAGAAGCCGGAATTTCCATATTTCGTTAATAGGTAAGAACTTTACAAACATTCACGGTCCGTTCACAAGCACACCCACAATACGATGCTAAGATTCTGTGACTCTTTAATGATAAACAATATATTTTAAGGGACAAGACTGTAAGAAGCGAGAGGAACATTGAAAGAAAATTTCAATTCAAACTCGTTCAGACGTTTACTCGCAAATGAGTAGCGACGAATTAAAGTGGGCAACTGGCAGACTTGGTACTAGACCTGTACTAGACGAAGTGGTGTGCGATATCTAATAGTAATAATTCTCACTTGATTCAATTTATTTCTCATAATTATATATTTCATTAAATGTAAGAACTAAATTGTTAATTTTTTTTTGCAGATACTCAACCAGGTAGAATAATTCCACGAAAATTGCAAACTTCGGCTGACTTTAACGCGTTATGAAAGTTAAAGAGCGAGAGACGGTCCTTTTTAAATTGTCTCATTATACATTTCAATTAAATTACTTCATCCTTTATTGAATAAAAATAGAACATGTTTCCATTATCGTAATTTCACGTTTTGTCTGCCTAGCAAGAAAAGTTCCGAGAGAAAAAACGTGGGTTTCGTTGAGCGGAGTTTCGTGTCGACATTTTAATCTTAATTAATGAAGTAAGTAAAAAGTACATTCGATATGGTCTTCGCCATGCATTCTACTATTGTTTTTTTTATTAACAACGATTTTTTTGTATAAATTAAATCAGATAATAGAGGTATAAGTATTTTTCTTACTGTTAGTAAGTCGAAAGCAAATTTATATAAAAAGTGCACTCATATTTATCACAACATGGAAATTTTTACAGAATGAAAGAAATAACCATATGGTGGCGTATGCGTAACGACATGTGTTAATGAAAGAAAATTCAAAGGAAATAATTTTTCAAAATTTCGTATGTATATTTTCTTTTCTCTTAATTTCAGGGAAAGTCTAAGTGTCCAGCAGTCTGATATAAATGACTTAGCGGATTGATAAAATTATGCCTTATCCCTATTATATTATTTATAAGCCGAGTGAGTAAATTGTGTTAATATTTTAACTTCCTCGTCCGCAACTGTTACTCGCTGATGTTCACGGTCTTACAATATAAAGTATATTTCTTGCATTTAAGCTCAAATAACTGCAAAAAGTTGACGTTCCTTACAAGATCTCCTTTTTCTGCAGTTTACCATATTAACAATGTTAGTGTGGTTTTTGATAACAGTAATCGCCTTTATCTACTCAAATAAAGCAAAAAGTTTGCTAGGCATCATTGGGGGATGTTTGAAAGAATTGGATAATCCTTATGTAAAGCAACGATTATTCATGAGTTTGCTCATTTGCTCCATTACCACAGTTCAGTATATCCGAGAATGGTTCTTACTATGTACGCTATGCAATCGGCGATGGGACCTTTATCACTTTATGAACTTAGACTTGAACTAGATGACTTACCCTTGTTGGCAAAACGCAAATTAGTTTTAAGTATTATTTTTATGTGTAATCTGCTGAACTGCAGAATTAACACACCTGTCTTATTAAATAAAATTGACAATAAATTGACAATAATTGTCGCGTAACTCGCAAATTTCATTTAATTAAACTATTTAATCCCTTTCGAGCTCTTTGTGACAACTTTAGTAGCGTTCACCGTTTCATTTCTAGTTTGCAATCGTACAATATATTCAATGAACCACTATTGCGAAAATTTTGGTTATCGTTAACAAATTTTTTAGATTTTTGAGACAATTCATCTTCTCATAGCGAGTATGTCCCTATTTAGTTGATTCTGAAAAACGTAATACTCTTGGGCTTAAAATTTTTTCACAGTATCAGATATTATATTAAATATGCTAATTCAACTTTTTGTGAACAAAGTAAATAAATTTAATTTTGTAAATAAATTTATTTCATAAACAGATCAAAAATATACATTTGTAAACAAAAATATTACATGTATATATACCTCACAATTTTTATGCGAAAACATTCAATTTACAGATGCAAGTATGTATACACCTGCGTACTTTCAGGCCAAACATTTTCAAAATATTTTAAAAAGCAGAAATTTAGACATCAGTTTCGTTGGTTTTTTATACAAAGACATTTACTCAAGCTCTTCCTATTATTTTTTGGGCATTTTGGGGGCCGTATCGGCGCATATTGTCTGAGCGATAAATTCAATTAAGGTACGTGTAGGGCGACCTGCCATTCCTGCCCGTAAGTATTCAAAAGTTGTGCCCCTGGTGGTCATTACATTGGTTGCATCCATGTGCATCCATTGACCACAAGGAACAAACTCTCGCAAAAATGCAGCAGCTTTGCAGGGCTTACCGCCCCGGCCTGCACCATAATTTTGTACGTCAGACGACATGCCACCTCTTATTAGTTGCGTGTAATATTCCCATAGCGGCATTCTCCAAACTCTGTCGCCCGTATGCATGCTAGCATGTTTAATCTGCTGCCATAGAATTTCCGAATTTGTAAAAACGCCGCAAGCAGCCTCTCCCAATACTTCGCGCATATGCCATGAGTTAGTACCTACATCGACAATGCATTTAGGACAAAAATTTTGAGCATACAGAAGAGTGTCAGCCAATATTAAAACGTCTGCTTGATCGGTGCCTTGAATTTTTATGTGTTTGCCATTCATGCACTTTACAGTATCTCCTGGACGAAATGAGTTGCAACCCAAAACATTTTCACAAAGTGGAACAAGACCTCTTATGTTAACCGGCAAACGTAAAGCTGCTATGGCTCTGCAAGTTGCAACAACTACAGCAGCTCCCGTCATATCACCGCGCTTAACATATAATTGGTCCTTTGATTTCAAGCAAAGTCCACCGCAATCATATGTTATGCCCTGACCAATCATTACAATCGGTCTTTCATCAGCCGCTGTGCCATAATAACTAAGCTCTAAAAAGATTGGCGGCTCACATGAAGCTTTCCCCACGGACAAAAAAGCATTCATCACCTGGCTTTCGGCCCACCCTTCGACTTTGACCTCTACGTTTACACCCGATTTACACAACACCTCAACCACATTTTGGGCAAACGAAGTGGGCGTTAAAATGTTCGAAGGCATTTCCTGTAATTGACGTGTTAAATTTTGAGCAGCTGCTTTCTGAAGTCCAATGCGGAATCCTTCAAGATCGCAGACTTCCTCCTTGGTAGTGTACAAGTCAACCGTAGGTACAGGTATGCGATTGTCTCTGTTTCGCAATTCTTGATAGGCCCAAACACCTAACGCGGCACCCTCAGCGGCAGATTCTGCGTGGCCACAGTTCTCGACTTCAATCCTATTTGTGTTTAAAAGTGCCAGGTCCATGCATGCCTTAGCTACTGATCGTCGTATGCCTTCTTTTTGTTCGTCGATTATTTCATAAGGATTATAGCCCAGACATTCTTTACCCAAACCCACCACAGCTACGGCGGAATAATATGGTACTTTTTCAACTTCCTGTGCAAATAGAATTCTGGCCTCCCCACGCCTAGGCAAAGGTCCGGACATTCGCAGTACTTCAATTAAGCGACCATTCGTTCTTGAAACGTTATATCGCCATGCCGCCGGTGTTAGAATGCCCGCGTCATGGCTATCATCCTCGTCGGCGTATACGCCCAATACTAAGGCACGGGAAGGAGGATCAGCACAGATTTCCGTATGTTGCATTTGAATCACCTGATTGAGAAATTGTGATGCGTATCTACGCACATGACGGAAAATTTTTGAAGTGTTTCGGAGCGAATTTGAACGTAATGTTCCAAACATAATTTCTTAAGATTTTAAAACAGCGCAGCTTTTCGCAAAAATTACACAATTTTATATACGATTATACAAATAAATTACTCAGATTTTTCCTGATTCCAAGAATTGATTTTCCGAAAACCAAATTTTTAATTTCAAATCTCAACGTAGTATATGGAAAAAATATGAAAAAAATGAAATTTAAATAATATTACAGACGTCTAAAAGCCGAGGTTACCAGATAAATTAAAAACACGCATAGAAGAAGTATAGAGATTACCAGAAATACTATAATCCGGTTATATTCCCGAGTCTGGAGAAGAAATGTAATTTATAAATTTCGTAAATTTTATAAATTTGTATTATCGATTTATAAATTTGAATAACGATTTTTTAAAAAATGTGCAAATTGAATTTCCCTTCAAATACGGGAATATAAGAGAAGCTCTATTATGTCAACCCTCGTTAATTGTAACAGTATTTTTCAAATATACAATACGTTATATTGAGTTCAGCTAATTTTTGAAGGCGAGCAGTGGTTGAGTGGTTTTTTACTAACTCTATGCTCTCAATCGTAAACGGACGAATGAACTAACGTGGCTTCGTTTTTTAAGTCATTAGGCACGTGGTACGAACATGAATGGCAGACATCGTCGAATCGAAAAAATCCAATAGTTTCACTGCCGTATTGTTGTGAAGCGAGGATTGCGAATGTTCTTCAAGTTGCCATATTAATTTGAAGTTTTTTTTTTTGCTATTTTAGGAGGGTTTCAACTTTTTACTTCACTTTTAAAAGATAGAGCAGCCTAAGCAGTGCTTTATATCCACTTAATTGATAAGGAAATTAAGGAGCTAGGCAGTGATTGCGTATCTTTTAGTTAAGTAATTCTCATTTGGTTTTCAGGTATGTATTGCTTTCGTCTTTCGAAATTTATTTCGAAAAAATAATGAGAAAATAAGTGGCAAATTTGACGTTTGTTTGTTTACAGTGATACACGTTTTGATTTCTTAGCAAAATTTTTAATTGTGAACTTGAACTTTGAATTTAATATGAATAAAATGAACTCGAGATCAATCCTAGTTTTGCATTATATTATAAATAAAATCCGACTTTTAAATTTTCACAAAATATCTTAAAGCGGATTTATTCTTCACATCTTTTATTTCAATACAATGCAATTTGAAAGTACGGAAAATATAACGATTGTTATTTCCTCATTTGCGAACCTCAATTGAAATGCCCCTAGCGAAACGTTGACAACGATGTCAAAATATGTTGCCTCGAACCTGGAAACGAAAAATTTTCTGCCACAGTTTTTAACGTAAACATTACGTATAAAATATTTACATGTATAAACGAAATAACATATACGTAACGTAAGAGAATTTGAAGCGTCGCGCAGAGCCCTTTGATATCTTCCAAAATTCCTTTTCTGACAATCTGAAAGTTCCTTTGCTGCCATATGACATATATGAATTAAGAAACTGATTACTTGATTATTTAACAACAACCTTATACTTACCTTTGTTTTGGTCTTGCTTAGTTAAATGGATTAACCCTGTTAGCGATAATGTTAATGTACTCAGGAGAGGATGAACTTTTACTATTTGGTGGTCCTTTGCGCTTCATCAAATGGTAGTGGCAGTAAATATAACGACATACGGAGTGGTTGACGATACACAATTGATTATAAGCTTTGGCAAATAAGGAGTATTAATTAGACAATCGGAGTAAAAAGCAAAATGAAAGATTCATTATTTTTATTATTACGATTAATCACAGAAACAAATTCTAAGGATAAAAGCACTAAGTAAAGCACTAACATTCGGCCTTATTGAAAACTTTACCGCACTTGTGATTTAACCAAGGCCGTTGAGTCGAGATTCTGTGCATACACGACCACTCAAGCGTTTAAAAAAAAGAATAAATTTTCTTAACGTCCAATAATTTAAAATTTTTGTTTCAGTTTAGTTGTTTGTAAGTAAACAATTTTGTATGGAATTTAATTTGTTTTCAATTCACAACTGTTTTATTTGTCTACATATTGTTAATTGCACGTTATATATGTTAACTATGTGTGGTCATAACCACACTAAAACCTTCCAAAAATCTGTCATAAACACACTAACATCTTCCACAAACATGTCATAATCACACATATACTTTCCATTCGATTTTCGCAAATTGCTGCTTTAATTTAATTTACTAACTGTTTATTTTTGCAATTCATTTTTTATAATTTAATTTATTTGCTTATGTGGCTGTCCGACGTTTATATCCACGTAATCTTGTGTGCGGCTTGCAAATTACAAGTTTTTGTTATCTTTTCATCAAATTTTATATAACAACTTATTTGACATTGAAACTGCGTCGTTACGTGAAAAAAATCTGCAATCATAAACATATCCCTAAAAAAACCGCTGAAAACTAGTATTTTGATATGTTAATTGAATGTAGATACAATCGAGCTATTCTTGGGGTCCCTTCTTGTATAGACGATGTTCCAAAAAAAAGTTGTTATAAAGTAACAAGATTTAACTTGTACTACTTTGTGATAAAAGTTGAGCGAGACTAGTGATATGGCAGAGTAGTAATTGACTAAATTGGCCAACTTTTCGGTTTCCTTTTCACATAATCATCTGAGAGGCGGGAAGACTTTAAGTGGCAGCAAGGTATAAATTTTTGGGGTTTTATAACGAAAAAAGGTGCTGTATTGTATTAAGCGAAATAGTGTAAAGTATTTAAGGTGTTCAATGGCCTACGAACTGTGGGGTTGTAATTTGTTTCCCAAGCAAGATGAAAGCTGTTGAATTTGTACAATAGGTTAGAAACAAGTGGGAACATTATAGTTAGATAAGTTTGGCCATTAGACACACCACATCACTTCGCCTATTCACTCATTTTGGCAATAATACCCAATTCATAAAAAAGTATATGTTATTTTCATGAACACCCGAACAAATATATAGCCAAAAATTTGAAAATATTGTTGGTGTTACCGGATATTTCAGTTTTCTCTGCACAGTGGGCGTGTTTGCTCAGCGGTTGCGTTTATTTTCAACTTTGAATCTTCAAACGAAAAAGGAATGTTTGTGCCAAATTTCACGTTCTTTATTTTTGCGGTTGTAACGATTTACAAAAAATAATCCGCCAAATTGACGGATTTTTGCAGAAAGGAAATAATGAAGAAAGACATTTATTTGCTGCTTTAGCACGTAACATTTACAGGCATCGACTTCGTTATGTTGACTTTTTAAAATTTTACTTACTTACTGACTTAAATTGACGCTTAAGGAGTAATACGGTTGTTTAAGATATTTGAGAGATTATATATTATATTTCAAGCACTTGTACGAATTAGGAGAAAATTTTTCAAAATAGGGCAAAATCGAACGCCACGCCTATAAAAATTGTATAAAACTATTCAGGAGACGTACAAGGGGAGATAAATGCTTATTTTTTATACATTTATATATACAAGATTATATATTATATTTCAAGCAAAAAAAAAAAAAAAACTTAATCTTTTTGTAGTAGTTTTGATAATGCGTTTCAGACTAGAAAAGCGTGATTGACCATTCCTTATTTATTACATTTTATCATACCATGGCTGAAAGATAGTTTTCATTTAATTATTCAATTCCTTTAGTAGATGCGGCATATGAAAACTTACATTAGTAACAGTTAAAATGGACATTTATACGCGCGAATACTCGCCCAGCAAACCAGCTAGCTCACTTTTCAATCCAATCATGCGCTTTTTAGTTTTATGATTTTATGACAAATACCTTTCACTTGTTGGGAGAATTCGTCACGTCTTCCGTTAGGTACATTCCTAAGACTTTAATAAAGCCTCTTCATTCAATTTTTGGAAAAATTTTAAATATGAAAAAAAAAACTTTTTTACTTCTTACTTGACGATCTTATTTTATCCGCGGTCAAAATTGAAATGACCGATTGTATGAAAGAGAGAAAGAAATGCACGTCTGCAAAATTTCTGTTAATTTGCAGATACTGTTATCAGCTTTCATTGTATATGTGAAAACACATAGTTATTAAAAAAAAAATAGTAGAATTGAAAAGCATTGCCATCCCAAATATTTCTATTGACAGTGGTGCGGAGATGAAACAAAACGTGAAAATGAAAAAATTTGTGCTTATTTTAATTTTTTCTTTTTTTTTCAAGATTCTAATTTCTGAGGAGTACCGACATCTGTTCAGGAACTTATTGATAAAGGTTATATACGCTGGCGAAATATCAATGAATTTATAGATAAATCAAAATCGGTCGCAGAGTGTTACCGTGCCTAGAGCTTGAACACAAATTTATATGGGCAGACATTGGACGGACGGACTGACAGATAGAGGGACAAAAGTACAAACGGACAGACGGAAAGGCGAAGAGAAAGGTTAATTTGTAATTTTTCCGTCCATCACCATAGAATGATGCCTTTGCAAGAGGGAAACTTGAGAGTGTATACATTCCTGATCAGCATCTAATTATAAATCGGTTTGTGTACGTCCGGCTGGCTGTCTGCCCATCTATGTGATCTTTGTTTGTCTCTTGGCCACAAAAATGAAGCTGGCAGAAGCATTGGAAATTATTGGGCAGAGGCTGGTATAGAAAATGGCGCATATCGATCGAAGGACACGCCTACAATATGACGTTAAAAATTGCGTTCCTTGTTCATTATTCATAAACTACACCAGATAAATCTACAAAAATTTGAAAATCGAATAATATTCCATGAGTATATTTTTTTTTTGTTTTTATTTATTAATAACTGCATTCTTATGTCGAATGAATATAAATAAACACTAAAAAAGCTATAACTTTATAAGTATTTGAAGAGCAAAGAGATACAAGAAACCAAGGATAAGTAAAATACATCGAAATGTCATTAATTAAATAAAATGCGAAAAAATAGCAAAACTAATTTAAATGAAAAAAGATATCAAGACGTTTTTGACTTCAAAAAAAAGCTTCCGTTGCTTTTACATAACGTAACATAAAGTAGTATTTATTTCTTTGGACTAATGCCAGTACGTCTTAAGCCCGAGAGCCGCCACCTCTTTGGTCGGTTTGCCGTCGGGATTGCGACGTTATCTTTTTCCATTTCCTGAACTGGCAATTTCCTATTGACGCCTGGTGTACTTGTTTCAACAGCATTTTTAACAAACTCCCCTAATTCTGTAGTCTCGGTTTGTCGTGAGTTCAAATGGGGATTCTCACAGAGTTGGTGTGGCCTATAATTAAATTTTGGGTTTAATGATAATAAGTGCTTTTTGCGATTTCTCATATCTTCCAGTCCAGCAGAAACAAGCGAACTTCCCGGATTATTCACCTTGCCAACATTATGTTGATGTATTTTAAAGGTTGCTTGAAAGCCTGTTTTGTTGGCTATTTGCGCACTGCTGTTTGTATTTTTTCCAAACTTGGACTCCATACTTTTACTCGACATCCGAGCTTTTATGTCTCTTAGTTCAGTTTCATAATTCGTTTCTTGCAAATTGTCTTGAAATTCTCTTGGAATATTTTGTACGGATATTTGGCTTTTTTCCGATATGGAGATTTTTTTACCATTCGCTGTTTGAAAACCAGCAGAACAAGCGAACTTTCCGGATTATTCACCTTGCCCACTTCATCTCGATTCACTTTACTTTTCACTTCTTCCGATTCGTTTTCAATAAAAATTACACTCACGCCAACTGTGTTTTTGTCTTCTCCCAAATCCGGCCGTTCTCCGCTAGCTTCTTGAAGTCCTAACGCAACATTAGTTTCTCTCAGCACCAAGCTCTTGTCTCTTTGGTTATCTTTAAAGCCAATCAAAATAATAATAATAAAATAATAAGCATAATAAAATGTGAATATGTGACGTATGGGGAAAATTATTAATGGAAAATAAATTATTCATCTTCACGTCTTGATGTAGGATTTCTTGAGTGCTTATGGAAGCAAAAATGTCATCGTCATCTTCATCCCAATCATAATTGTTACTTATCTCAGTTTTAAACTGATTGGATGGCACCAAAGCTGAAAAATTTTGGATTAATTTAAATATTGTCTTATCGCAGATTTTAAAAACAACTTACTTTCATTTACGTTGTAAGTGTCCTCTTTTTCCATATCGTAAGAACCTCGGTATGAAGCTTTTCCTAAAAAGAATGTACAAAGTTAGGGTTGTTAAAAAAAGCCTATAAAGAGCCATTTTTTTTCTGGCGTAGAATCGTGCAAAAGAGCCAATTTTGCCATTTTTCTAAATTCACGGCTGTAAATTTGGTGTTTTAGGGTGATTTTTGAAAGCGAAAGGACAAAAAAGAAAAAAACTTATGTTTTGGGAGAGTAAGGCAATTTTAATTATTGCCACACAATAGTTAATAATAAAATATTTATATCTAGTTACCAATCTTCAATTCCACTGGGTATTAGAGCCTTATTCTACGCCAGAATACGTTGATGCTGAAGAAAACGTTACGGTAAAAGATGGATTGTAGAGAGTGCTCAGTACGCAATGCCATAAGGTTTCCAGGAAATAATGCCAACAGAAGTATCCTTCACCCTTGTGAAGTTTTGAAGAATTATTTCAATGATAAGCCGATGTAATAAAATGGACTAAATATAAGTGTGTTTAAACAAAAGCTGAAATAAAAGAACTGTAAATATTAATTCTCTTATCTAATAAAACATAAACAATATCCATTCTTAAATTAAAAAAAAATATATAGTATTAATTTACAATGACAAAGCTTGAAAAATTAACTATATATTTCTAATCCAGTTTATTTCAAACCTAATTTATATTTTATTTATAGGTCTATATATATCTGATACCCTATTTTTTCAACATTTTCTTCATTCTTCTTTATCAGCTCCATTTTTAAATCGCATTGCCCTTGAGGATTTCATTTGTTGATGAGTGATCACAAAAATCTTTCGAATTGACCTCCTTTTCCTTTTCCTCCAGCTTTCATTTCTATTCAGTCAATTTGTACATTACCACGACGGTTGGAGATACTACTATATTCCAAAAATTCTACCATCGTTTCAACGTCTAAGCTTGTTTCAAACATAAACAAAATTGGGATACTTATATATATATAACGCTCATGCACGTATCATATTTACTAATTTGGTGTTATGAAGTACCTTAAAAAGAATGTAGCGTCGTATAAGCTGCTTTTGATGATTGCAGGCGAAGTAGCCATGTATTGTAGTAGAATTTATTTAATTTAGTTTAATTTTTCTTCTTTTTACCTGTTGTCAAATAACAAAAATCTTTGGTTCTTAGCCATATGTTTTTCTGTTGTTTTCATAAGCACATCGCACAAAAAATTTAAAAGTTTGCCAAAAATTTGCGTTAATGTAAATGCAAGGCAGGCTATATGTTCTCTACATACAATTGCTTACAATAAACTTTATTTTGACGGTTCGGACGCTACGCATAACGCAATCATTGTGCTTAACACGTAAGTATTCATAATCATTTCGCTCATAAGCAAAAAATGATCGGATTCGTTTTGTACAGAGATTTGTCAGACTCGCAATAAATGGATACATATATAAACTAAGTTTTTTTTCCAATACCATAGTAGTTTCGCATGTTAATTTATCATTTTTGCCCCAATTTTCATCGTGAAATAGTAAATATTCGACCCCGTAACGGTGTGGATGCTTAACGTCTGTAAAAGCATCTACTTGTGAGTGCGTTCAAAGAATGATGTTTATGAACTCCTTGAAGCTTTGACTGACGGATATTCAAAATATCCTGAACGTGTAACATTAGCTCTATTTTCTGTAATAATCAACGAATTAATTCAATTGTGCTCTTTTAAAATAAAATCGAAATCGTTATCTGACCTATTACAGCACATGAAACTAGTGTATGACACTGTTGACAGTTCAAAGATAATTGTTATCTGTTACAATAAATGAAATGACTTGCCATGTTATGTATTTTCACTTCATATTGTGCAAGTCTGGTCTTACAATAACGAAGAACAAAAATAAGATAGGCAATGTAATATATAAACTTATATTTAAAAATGTTAACGAAGTTTATAATTTTAATAAATTTAAACTCAAGCATGATGCTGGTTTATTCCTATATGTGAGGAAGCAATTACCAGGGAAATGATTTTCGTTCTGAAATTGGTCTTATTGCTACCGGCTAAATTATATCAAAGAGAAAACCTTGAAATTTGCTTAGCATTTCTGCATCTCTTATTGACACTTTACACAAACACCAGTTTCCACATCTTTACATAATAATAATTTCTGCGTTTAAGAAAATTTAAAATCAATTTATCTATATGAAATTTTTTACTAAATATTTAGATTGGTATGTGAATGGATGCATATTTATTTATTTATTTTATTAATGAAATTTAAAAAATATATAGTTTTGCAACTTTTCTTATAAAATAGTGTGGTTAGTTTATATTCGTAACTGCGACCCATTAAACGATCCATAGTCCAGTACCAATATGAGCCAAAGACATCCGTAATGGTCCGTATACAAATGTTCATATTTTGATATGATCTTTCCGAAAAATGTTGTATAAACTATTACACGCAACATGCTTCCACCGAATAGCGATGAACATTCTATCTAAGATAAGCTAGCCAAACACAGACACGATTGATTGATGCGATTTCATAGTGTGTGGACATGTTTCTGAACTGCGATTGAGAAAACTTATTTTGCTTGGAGATTTTTAGTGGGAAATACGGAAAAACTATATTAAAATATATGACTGTTGGCTTTGATCGATTTCGGGTTAAATTCGGTATAATATAAATACTATATTGAGAAAGAACAGACTTTCATGTTCTTTCATGAGCCAAACACAGAATAAAGAACGGAAAATAAAATAGCAGCAGGAATAAACAATTAGCGACAGCAACAGCAACATACACACATGCATTTATATCATAAATTCGTTTGCATACATACCATAAATGAGCCAACATACAAATATAACTTACGCGCACACACACACACGCGTGTATGATACCATTCGATCTGCGGGCTAAAGAAGGCATATATTGACCTTAAATTCATAGTTCGCCAGCCGATGCTCCTAAGCAGCGAGCAAAACGCCGAGTATTGAAAGATTGGCAGGGCGAACAAAGGTAGATGAACGCACCGGCTCGTACCATATACCTCTTCCTTCTTCAATAGGCATCATCGCGAGTTTGACTTTTATTTACCACAATAGATAAGCGGCCATGGTTGTTTTAGAAGTTACTTACATAGATTAAAAATAGAACAGGACGCACCGTTTTTTCTAGTGCAATTCTTTATTAGTCTGAAAAGCCGTAAAGAACGACAGAGACTGCAGAGGGCAGTCGGATAAATCCCTTTCCTCGACAATCTCCTGACAGATGTGTTGCGCGATTCGAGAATATGGACGGCGGTAGGAGTGTCCACACCCAACATCATGAGAAAATAACGAAACATGGTACGTCAAGCTAGGCTTTTAAATAGTCCCTAAATGGCTACTCTCCTCGCGAAGCAATGCCAATCTTTAGAAAGGCCGCTGGATAGAGAGCAAAGAGAGTGGAAGTCAATAGTTCGTTCTAACGAGGGCCCCCCTTAGGCAGTAATTGCAACAAATATATTTATTTAATTTATTTCCATAAATATAAAGTTTGTTTCAGGTCAGTTTAGTTTTTTCTTTTTAGAAAACAGGCCTTCAATTCTTAACTCTCTTCTGAGAGTCTTGCAAAAAAGAAAAATCGCACAGATTAACTTTTGGAATTTGAAAGTAGAAACCAAAAAATTCTCTGCTTAAGAAAAAAAAAAACAAGAAATAGAAATCGAATGGCAAAAAAAAGACACGAATAAAACTCTTCAAAACTCGATCAGCCATAACAAATTGGAAAATTCAAGTCAATATAAATAAAGGCGAAGAAAGCACTAACTGATTTGTTGAAATTTCAAAGATTCTGTCAAAAATATTGAGTCAATAAACCTTCGTGTTCTCGAACCATACTCCAGTCAATTAAGGAAAAATTAGAAAATCTTCGAAGGATTCATTACCTGTGTATTTGTAAAAAGTTGTGCACGGAACTATTCTAAAATAAAGAAAACTTAAGATTTGTTAATAAGTATGATTGTTATATATATATTTAATTTTGTTTTTAAAAAGAAGAAATGTGTTAAAATTTCCCCAAATGCCACTAGAGAACGGAGTAAGCAGAGCAGTGTCGACCCGCTTAAGAATTGATCTAGTTTTTGCCCGTCGGAGATTTTTAATGCACACTCTTAAATTATATCTGTACCAAAGATGAAGATAAATAGAATTGCTTGAAACACCCCGAGCGAGGCCACGATGAGTGTCTAATGTGTTTCTTTTTTTTTTTTCATTTTGCTAACTATATTAAACTCCAAAACGCCACAACAGCTTCAAATTCCAAGAGGAAAGTCGATGGATTTGAAGGCTAAACTACCACTTCTCTTATTTTTCTTTTCCCACATACATGTCCATGTATAATAGATAAGTGTAGTTTAACTTACCGTTTGTATTGATAGCTTCTCTCATGAATATCATCAGATAAGAACCATAATCGTAACTTTATATCTTTCATTCTTATATTAGGGATCGGGATAGAATATAGGAGAGTTGCCGCTTTCAAAGTAGATCGTCGATATATTTCGCATGTGATTAACTGAACGATTGGCAACCCATATTCAATGTCGAACGAAGGCTTCGTGTCGAAGAAGATTGGACTTCCCGTTTTTCTTGTTTATGAACCGTTGGCCAAGTGACATCATTCATAAAAGAAGAAAATCCGCAAGCATCCGTGGTAGTCCGTAGAGGAGCCGATTAGGTTTATTTCTAGGTTATTTTTTCAGCCGTAGGATAAAACAATTAGCTGTAGCGCTGTAGATTTTAAGTAAGCTAAAAGTAGACGTAAGTTCAGTGTTCAGCCGCTGCACACCACGGCATAATGGCTACTAAATTTTCTAAGGGCAAAATTCACAATTTAACAATTTCTCTATGGTTTATGAATGTTAGAGGCCTATACTCCAAGGTGGCTTTTCAGTGCTAGCTTTTACTGAAACTTGAGTTATTTCCTCCTAGCGTCCCATGTTCAGAAATGACAGACTAATTCAGAACGGAGGTGGCGTTCTTGCAGGCGTATACACTGCCTTGAAGTATAGTTTTTTGGTTATAACTTTACCATTAGTCAAATAAAATCTTGAATGGTTCTTGTATTTTAAGAAATAAATATGTTGACCCCGAACACTTGCAGTTTTTATAATAATAAGAGAAACTTTTATTGGACTACTGTCTACAACTAATTTGATGTAAGAATAAAGTATATCTGAAGTAGAGGATATCCAGTGCCCATATTTGTAATAACCAAGAGTGTTGCAATAAATTGTCGTAAATAAATAGGAGGTTAATAAAGCAACGTTTCTCTAATAAAGACCATCACGTGAGTATATATATATGTATTGAGTGTATAGATATATGTATCGTCGTCCCTCCTTTTGACACATGATTTTTGTCTCAGAGAGGGAAGTGTTAAAATAAGTTAATGGTAAGCTAGAACAATGTATTAAGTTGACATAACGACGCGTTCTGGGAGACGTGATAGGGATACGGTAAGGTTGGCAAAAGACAAGATCCTTGGAAATACAACTCAGGTGACTCCCATCGTCGTCTGAGCGGAGAGACTGCAAGTTTCAACTTCGTCTTTTTCATCTAGATTGGGGAGCAGCCAACACGTGAAGATGGGTTCCTTCTCTTAGGGTAAGAGATAAAATATTGTGCTAAATGTCCTTAGCACCCATATCAATAGTGGTAAAGAAAAATTAAACAAAGACTAGCTGTGAATTTTTGCGTAAATAGAAAAAGAGTTGTTTTCGATCTCAATTATACTAAAGCACGAGATATAACTAAAGAACGACAAATGTTTCCGAAAACAGCTTTTCTTGTGCCTCACAATACATGTATTGAACCCAAAGACCTTCCACAAATCTTTACTAATGATGAACTCAATATATAAATTGAAGCAAAAATCTAGGAGCAGATCAAAATGTTTATCTTGTGTATCAATAAGAAACAAATTTCTCGTTGAAAATAACAAATATTTTCAGTTCCTTTTAGTTTAACAGTTTAAAAAAAGGTTCCTTCGACAATTTTTTTTTTTTTTTTGGATGGAAAGAGACTTGGTAGAATAATAACATCCGAAGATATTATTAACCATATGTTCAGGTAGTAAAAGAGAGAGTGGAGTATGGTAAAAGATGATAACATCGTACACTTTCTCGCGGGTATTTTTATGTAAAATGCCTCTGACGCCCGAGCGTTTTTTGTATAAATTTGAATATTAAAAAAAAATCATTTAATCTACGTCTCTACATAGCTAGAGAAATACGTGTGAGTTTATACGAATTTTCATTTTTGTAAGATTGAGGAGAATTTGAATGACAAGATAAAATTTTCAACAAGAAAAACGTAATCTTTTGCTAATAAATGTATCTAAATTGGTGGAAACCACCAAAACAATTTTTCAACGCTGACTCCGTTTTAGCTTGTAACGAGTCTTCTTGGGCAGCCAATCCAGATCTCTTTCCAAGAAAATTTGTAAAAGAAACTTAGACCTTCAATGTTGTTCTTAGGTTTCTATTTATTTATTTCCGTGGAATTTTACAATAGATAAGCGATTTTAAGGGGAGTGGGAAAAAGCCCAGCCTGGTGACCCGACTCTTGCTTTGGTTCGTCCCGAAAGTTTATTATTATTTTGTTTACGCAGCCAGCCTCGGCCTATAGGGCTATTCGTCCGTCCCTAACCGTTTCAAGTCGCAAGAGAGAGTGTCCATTAGGCATTCACGGATGACGGCTAAGCCAAACCTGCCATGCCCTATCCGTAAAGTCAAAAAAAAACCTAACAATAACGTCAGCTAGTTAGGTAATCTGTTGCCACTTACCTCTGGCTGCTGTAACACGAGTGAGAGGCTGAGCGTGCTGCTACGTGCTCTTTTATAGTCGCGATCACCATCGTTGTCCCGTTACATAACTGCTTTGACTTGCATATGTGTTACCATGACATTCTTATATATCTATCGTTACGTATACTAACTTAGGTCTGGTCGAACATGTTTGCCTGCATCCCCTAATACTACCTTAAGTACTGACTCGTATGGTCTTATTGCGAGTGTTGGCTTAGTTAACCAAATCATATGCTAACTTAGATCTGACCGAACATGTTTGCTTGCATTTATAATCTCAGCTCCTACTTGCATGATTGTTAATTAAGTACCAGCTGTATGATCTTACTGCCAGTGCTGGCAAAGGTAACAAATCGTATGATTTTATAAGCCGCATAACCGCTAAGTATGCCTTCAAATGATATGTATCATACGTAATTTTATAAACCCTATTTTTCTATTGCCTATTGCTTGTATGCGTATTTTTATATCTCTTTTATGTACGATTTTATCTGTACAAAATCGTATGATTTCATACGCCGTTAGGCATGTCTTCGTATGATGTGCATCATATTAACATGCATAAGCTCTCTGTGTTTTCCTCTCGTAATGTTTGCTTGTCTGCCTATCTGTCTTCTGTCTGTTTTATTGATATTGCCAATTTCAGTATGATTTTGTAAAATGCTAACCCCGGTACCAATTTGTATGATAGGTATGTGAATGCTAGCCTCGCGATGACTTTTACAATCTGTCAGGACCGTTAGGTCTGTGCTCACAATATGTTTCCTTAGGCAAAAATTTATGCATATTGTTGACATATGTTCTACTATATATGCATTTATATCTTTTATATGTTTTATACATTTTATACATTTGTACACCTTTTATGGTTGGGCATATTTTCTAAAACTATGGTATATAATGAGTGGTGTATACAATTTCCTTTTTTCTCCTTTTTATAACCATTGAATTGAACGGTAGGTGCGGGAGAAGGATGATCTTACGATAATCAGTAAGAAAAAAGACATGTAAGGGGCAAACCAGACTTACTTACTGCTTGGGGTCTACGGGTAGACATTTGTGGGGACGGACTTGTTATCAGTAAGGAAGCAAAACACTTCCTTACAAGCTGACCTACACCTCGAAAAATCTATTTCTATTCCAATGTTGGCTATTTCCGAAAATGATGTGTTATGAAGTTTAAGGTCACCATAATACAGTTATGCGGAACATAACTGTATGGTAAATTAGCATTTATACGCAGATTATGCTTTTATGGACTATATGGTGTTACCTCAAGGAGTCGTAGTTATTTTAGTCCTTGTAATATAATTTATATAGATAAAGCTAAAGGATTACAGTTTGTGCCACATGGCTAGCCCACCTACATTTACAAAAATTAATTATATATAATTTAAACCAATCGTGATCACTAATAACGTGAATTCATATAACAGTCCTACGGTCCTTCGGTATTGTTCTCGTGTCCGTTAGTCTATGTCTACGTATTTGTCGGTCCGCTATTGCACCTACGCACACACTCATTTACTTACCCCATCCTCACGAAACCTTCTCTTCTTGTACTCAGAGAACATGTTTTAACTTACTTTTATATATTTTTTACACTATTTGCACTATTTACACTATTATTTATTATTTTTACATTAAAAAGATACATTACATAGATTGGTACTTCATCATAAAATTTATATGTAATACAAAAAAAGAAAATAAAAAAGCGTTAGCTTGTCTTCTTATACACAGTAATAGACCACGTTTAAGGTGTGCTCCTCTTCCTCCTCTCGCTTTGCACTTGAATATGCCTTCATTTATCCCATATCAGGCGTACATCCTAGTGCAATACTGGTGAGTTTGTTATGCTTAAATTATTCATTTGCTTTTATTTAATTTTAGATTAAAAAAAAACCTATGGACTTTCGACTTCGTTCTCTTTTCAAAATTCTCTCTTTAAGTGACGCTACTATGTGTGCAGAGAATTATGGAAATAAATCTTGATTAAAGCAATTCTCTTATTATATGTAACGCAACTCTTTTTGTAAAGAGAAGCAAAAAGCCGGCCAACAGGCACCCTCTACACGTATATATGCGGACGTTAAATCCTTCTCGCCAAAGGGTATAGAGACATTGCCAACACAGGTTTAGTGCAACAGCTTGAAACATCACAACGCGATCCAATTTTTGCAACCTTAAGTTATCTCTTAAAAATTTCACTATTTTTCAGTTTCTTTTATAAAAAATATATATAAAAATTACTCTTCACGTGTCCAAGGAATAGAACCATGTGGTTCAATTTTGTTCCACATCATTTTTGATATCAAATTGTTATCATGAACAAAGTTTCATCATAAACGAGAATCCTTACATGCAATGGTGCTATGATTTAAAATAGATTTGGTGTGATTGAGAGGATCGCCTTGATATGAACATATAACATTGAGTGCAGAATTGTCATGCCATAAACAAATAAAGACGAAGTGTCATAAAATCGAGATGCTCTTGCTGTCATCAGATAAGCGTACCGCCATGTTAAGGATAAATAAAAATCAAACATAAAATGCTATTGAATTTTGGAATTATATTATATAGTGTCTTAATCCGACCATTAGCGCATTGTGCAAATAAAGTTTCGCGATTTCTCGCGGTGTTCTTGCTTTTGAGGTTTAATAATTACTCCAACGCGAACCAAAATTATGAAAATGTATCCAAAAAATAGACCTACGGACCAAATTCGGTAACGTTGATTTCTATGTCAATTTATTATTACGAACCAAACTAATGATTTAGTTTTCGTAGGAACGATTATATGAGGAGGGGCTTCACAATTTGCCCCAGCCGAACTAAATTTTCCATACCAATTTAGAGTGTCAAAGTACTATCATTCAGTGACTTTTGTCGCGAAATTTTGAAAATTGCATTTTTTCCATATAACTTTCTAAAATAACTATAGGGAGTGGTCATAAAAGTGGACCAATCCGATTACGACTTGTGATACAGGCGGAGGGATTCATGGACAGTATAATAAAAGGTGCGTCTACCTTAAGCATTTCTGGACGTTTTATACGTGCACACAAAGCTAACATATCCTGTACCACAAGTGATCTAGGTATAAAATTGAGAACTGTAGAATTACATCGTTGAGAAAATTGTTTTGGAAAACCGTGCTTGTAGAAAAAGACTTTTAAAGTTTTTAAATGCGTAAGAGGTATATTTCTTACAGCAATAAATTTTCTATTATTTTTCCCAGCATCATACAATTACCCTCCAGGTTCAAATATTCTCCTTCATTCTCTTTCCTCGAAATTGTTTTTTTTGGTGTAGCAAAAGCCTTGGAGCGTTTACACATGAGCGAAATGACAATAAAAACGGCGAAAAAATGTGTGATTCTACAGTTACAGATTTTTGGCTTTTCGGCTTATAAATAAACCAAAACTTTTTCTAAAGACATCTTTTAATGTAGTTTCCGACAGGAATTTATTTGACTCAGAGAGGTTCCTTTGAGTGCTTGGCCCGAAATGAAGCCCCAACCCCAAATTTCGAAGGAAACAGGATTCATAACATCCATTAAAAAAATATTGTTGTTTTCCTTCTTAAGATCGTAGAGCTGAACGGTAAATATGTAGCTAACTTTTTAAATTAAGTCGGAGAAAACTTGAGCCGGATTATAAGCTAAAGTATGGTATGTGTAGAAATGACTATTTGAAGGAACAGTTTATGTAACGTGAATCTTATCAGCTTGGAGTTAATTAATAACCACACCTTAAGGATGTGACATGAAGTATTTTCGGAGGTTTTATTAGAACCATTGTAGGTAACGTTCGCCTGAAGACGGTTGAAGACGGTCTTTGATGAATTCGAAAGAGTTAGAAGCGGTTAATGCAAACTCGCTAAAGGTATGCTGACATGGAGAATTGACTGACTTGATAAGCTAGCTAATTCGGTTCTTGTAATTCCCAACTAGATGTCTCCGGGAGACAGCGGGAGAGGGTTTTTCATAAGCAGAGAATTTGTCGGTTTTGGTGAGAACATTGGAAGAAAATGCGATAAGTACTGTTTGATTTTTAAATGTTTAAAAGAGAAGACTACCGTAACCTTGAAGAGGGCTTCGGCCGCTCTACTAACAAGGCGTTCCATTAACAATTTGCGAAAACAGTTGAAGCTTTAATACAAAATTTAGAAAATGTTGAAGTCCTAACTAACTCAGTTTGGCAAACCTGCATGCGTCTTGTAGTCGCGTTTTTATTCTGTGCAAGAAAAATTTCAATTTTTTAGTGTATTTCGTAGCTTTTTTGCTTTATTCATGTTTACTTTTAAAAATTCTCTAAAAGAATAAAGTCTGAATTTAACGTATATGAATATAATATCCATTTATGTGAAAAAATCATTTTGGTTTAGTGTAAACAACAATTGAGCTCTTAGTAAAAGTCTCTCTTTGTGCCTGTTAATCTGTGTTTATAGTTTCTTTTGGTTTCGCTCTATATTTACAGTGGGCAGGGAAGTGAGAAATTTACTTTAATTTGTTGAAAATTTGTGCCGTGAAATTTTTTCTAGTTTTTCCTTTTTTCCTTCATAAGCTACTTTTGTTGTTTTCAATGGACATGGATTGCTTATTTGCACCAAGTCGTGCGAAAAGAGGCCCTGAATCTGAACGATTCATTTCTTGTTGGCTGTGTGATCATTTTGGACATGCAAAGGGTGCTGGTAATACCTGATGTAGTCCTTGACCCTTTCAAAGGTTTACGATGATCATGTCCTGACTGCAGAAAGCGGGACATTGATTTCTACAAACTCTTGACGGCGACGAGAAATTGTTTCTCAGATTTGAGCAAAAATCTCGGCTCCTTTTGGGGGATATTTGAAATAATCAAGACTAGGTTTGATTATTGTCGTTATATTGCGCAGTCATCTTCCTCTCCAGCTAACAAAGTTTCAACTCGTAGCGTAGCGTGTGGTTCGTCACCTCTGAGTTCTCCTAAGTCCCTTTCGTAGGTGCAAGTGAGCGATTCCTTAAAGTCTACCAAGAATGTTAGCGTTTCTGCTACGGCTGAGTCGGTTGGTAACATAAAAGTTACAAAAAAGGCGGGAAGTCCTTCTGGTTTGAGCTATGCTGAAGTGGCAAGGGTACCTCCTCCCATTGATGCCACTCAATCTTCTCAGGCGTTATCGTCTAAAACTAATAATGATAACAGTAAATCGTCCTCTCCTCCTGGCTGTTCGAGTATAAACGCTTGGTTGCAAAGTTGAGCACGTCGCACAAGCTGCTCGTGCAAGTGTGGTTACCCCTTCTATATTTTCTCCAACTCATAACTCCCCGTCCGTGAACCGTACTGCTCCTAGTACAGATGGCATATGCTTGAAGGCAGTTCCTCCCAGAAAGGCAATATTTGTGTCAAGACTGGCACCAGATACATCTGCCGATACCCTGTGTTGCTAGTGCTCAATGTCTTTTTTTTAGTCTAAGAATTCAATTCATTAGTCTAAAATTAAAATAATAATAATAATAATAATAATAAAAAGTTATCTGGCGGCGAAAGCCGCTTCTGTCAATTTAAACCGCGTTAGTATTTTCAAATTGGCTCCTTCTCAATCTGGAGCTATCTCATCTTTTAAAATTCTAGTTCCGACTGAAAATATGGATTTGATGTTAAATAAAACATGGTGGCCGGTTGGATACTTAATTAAGGAATTTATCCCTCGGGATCGATCCCGTAATGCTAATGCAGTAGCTCTTTCCCCTTCAAAAAAACTAAATATTTCTTCACCCTCATTTAGTCTTATTTATCAAAATGTTATGGGCCTAAATTCAAAAATTCGTTCTACCTACCTAAATTCAGTGAGCACGGAGTTTTCCTGTTTCCTGTATAGCAATGGTGGTGGTGTTTTAATTGCCATTTCTTCAGCAGTCCCCTTCTATTCGTTTGAATTTCCAACTACTCCCGACGTTGAATTTATCGCCATTCGAGTGAAATTTCCTAATGAACACTTATACGTGACCTGCTTCTATATTCCCCCCCGGATATCTCTGTATATAAGAAACAGGCCGCCCTCACTTGTGAAATGGCCAACCAATCTAAACCGATGTAGTCATTGCGTTGGGTGACTTCAATTTGCCTCAAGTCACTTGGTTTTACAGTGATAGTTCTGGCTTTTTGATCCCTACCTCAACATCTGGTAGAGCCGTTGTGTTCTTTAATGAATTATTTGATCATAATTTAGTTCAATACAATGCAATGGTAGATTACTTGATCTCTGCTTTGCCAATTTTCCTGAGATTTGCGTTAATCGTTGTCTTCCGTTTAGTTTACTTGAGGCTCCATATCATCCAGCAGTCGGTATTTCCTTTTATTACAAGCATGTTGGTTCGTTCAACTTCTACAACGTTCCAAATTCATATTTTTCATATAAATTTTATGATTTCAATACAATCAATGTTTCCATGCTAAAATCGCATCTTTCTCATATTGTGCTTGATTTCTCAGTGGGAAGTATTGATAGTTTACTGTCGTCCTTCTACAATATATGAAATCAAGCTATTTCTGCACCCGTTCCGATCAAGCAGTCTCGTCCTCGAAGCAACTGTCCCCGTGGTTTAATAAAACAGTTGAATATTACAAGAATAGGAAAAACAAGTTTTTCAAAAAATTTTCGAAAAGTGGTTCTTCTTTCGACAATTTCGCCTACTCAATGGCAAGGCATAAATTTAATTCCCTCAACTGCCAATACTATTGCAGATACCTTCAGTTTGTTAAATACTCCTTGTTTACTAATCCTAAATACTTTTTTAAGTTCGTTAATTCCAAAAGAAAAATCTTCATAAATCCTTCGCATGTGTTTTTTAATGCCTCCGAGTCCTCTGATGATTTTGAAACTCAAATCTTTTTGCGGAATATTTTACCTTTGTGTTGGAAGACTTGTTTCCTTATTCCTATTCACAAAAGCGGTAGACAACTTGTAGAGATCCACAGAGGCATTGCCAAGTTGAGTGTCTTGCCTAAACTGTTCGAGCGAATTGTGGCTCAGCCTATAGCCTTTTCCATGCAATCTTATATTTCTCCTCCCCAACATGGTTTTCGAAAGGGAAGATCTACGGTCACCAAACTGTTAGAGTTAACTTGTCATGTTTTCAAGATTTTTCAAGTGACTCTCGCATTGATGTCATATATACTGATTTTAGCAAAGCGTTTGATTTCGTTAACCATAGACTACTTATCTTTAAACTCCAAGCCTCTGGCTTACCTTTCTTCTTAGTGGAATGGTTAAGCTCTTATCTGCATGGTAGATCACTCAGGGTTTTGTTTAACCTCATTACCTCGGATGAATGCCCCGTGTCGTCTGTCGAACCACAAGGTAGCCACTTAGGACCCATTTTATTTCATTTATACATCAATGATTTGCCTTCCGGGATTAAAGCCAGCGAGATCTTAATGTATGCTGATGATGTGAAACAATTTTCTTTCTTTTCCTTAGAATCGCAATCACATCATCTTCAAAGTGATTTGAATAATTTGGTTGCATGCTGCTCTTTCAATCTTCTGAAACTAAATCTAAATAAATATAAGAAGCTTTCTTTCTCAAGAAGAAAGTCGTTCAGTACTCAATATTTCATTGATTCGCACAAGTTCGAAGACGTCGATTCGTTCACAGATTTAGGTGTTCGATTTGATTATAAAATAGATAAATTTAATGAGAAAAACATTCATAGGTCAATTTGACAGTGGATAAACATATTATTTTATTTATTTAGAAAAAAAAACACTATTTTTATTTGGGAAAATAAAACAAAGTTATTTTGTAAAATTTCAACACACATGCAATAAAATGAAAACTTAAAAAATCCAACATTCTCGTTCATAATTCAAAAAAATTCGGGTTAAGATCCTCCGTTTGCCTTTTTAAGAATCCATCCATCTTCCTAAAAATCTTAAAATTACCGGTAAGGTTGTAACGAAGTATCAGGTTTAAGTTGATGACATAGTTATCTTTCTCTACGTAACTTTCTAAGACCTGGTGCAGTCCTCCTAGATCACCATTACTGCTTTTTTCCAAATCATCTGAGAATTTATAAATGTTGAAATGATCGGATAATACGCATCTGTCGACATCAATGTCAAGTTCTTTTACTTTGTGTACTCTATCTATTCCCTTATGCGACCGAATTCCCGCCTTTTCAACGTCTTTCGAAATCACAGCACACGCCGTAGCTATCAGCATTAAACTAAACGCTAATCTCTTCATTTGTAAGAATTTCAAACATTTGAATATATGTAGTTTTTTAATACTCTAAATGGAAAATTGATGGCGAAGATATTGTTTATATATGGAACTTTGCTAGCCGTAATTTTCTTTTCTTTAATCAAAATTTTTCTTAATTATTTCAAGCGAAGATAAATATAGTATACTGCATTTGTTTTATTTTTTTTAAAAATCATAGCTATACGACCGTTGAAATGATATATTTCCTACAACCAATATCATAAATTAAAAAAAAAGCGTCTATGCGTTTTTATTGCATTGGAAAAAAGCTCATTTCTAAAGAGATAAATGAAAAAAGTAAATTTATCAAAGAAGAAGAAAGTTAATAAAAATAGATTTCTCTATAAATTAACACCTTAGAGCGAAATTGTACTCAAATTTGTTACGTGTTCTTTGTTTTAAAAAAATTAATTTTTAAGTGTGCCGTAAAGCGAAGTAATATTTTAAAAACTTGAAATATTCGAATGCAATGAAGACAGACAAAAATATAATACAGAATGCATCAAATTATTTCAACCAATTTCCTACTCTTTGAAAATAGGAAATCCGTACACTTTGTTTTCGTCGAAATATCACCAACTGCAAAGTGCGCTAAATTCCCCAAAGATATTCTCAGACTCGCTGTCTCTGAACGGGATCTTTTGCAATAAGTAATGTGACTCATATTAAGCAAACTTATGTTTTTCCTTCCATGGGACATAAATAATGTATAAAATTTAGTTCGATGAGTTTAACCGTAAACCCGTCATTTTCGAACAACAACTCTCTCTTAGGGTAAACTAACAGCTGTACAGCTATGGTTTCTGTTATGGTAATAATGTGAAGCATTGTTCTTGTATAAGCAGTGGGGTAAGTGTAGGGTATATTTTCTGCAGAAACAAGTGAATATACGATCTTCGAGAAAGAATAATTGTTCCTGCTATACAATTTTTCCTAAAGGAGAGATCACCAACATTTGCATTGAATCTGCATTGAACTAAGTTGTCCTTGTAGAATGAATCCTTGGAGAATGAATCCCTAAGCCATCGCAAACACGTTTTTTTTTTTTTTTGCCAAGCTTTTGCTTGGCAACCGATACTGTAAATAACACCAATTAATTTTCGAATCATAATGGGACATTAAGAATAAAAGTTAGCTTAAACACGACATAGGCAAATTGCCCGTATTAAGCGCAATCGGTTTGATAGACTTTATAGAATCTGATATTGGGATTAAGTGATAGACATCATTTATGGCTCTTCAAACAACTCTGAGTGAATTAAACGACTCATAATTGTATTTACATTGACTAAGCTTAATGAACATAAAGTGCCTAGAGAAACGATTGGGTACATTAAAGTTTATCCCAGCCAGCAATATGGACCAATAGTACCAATAATTTAATTGATTAGGAAGAAAACATCGAGAATAAATCTACGTTTCTCAAGTGATGGCAAAAGAAGCAACCTACTGTTATAGGTGGCAGAGAGAGAAGCGGGTCCACACCCAAACAGTAAGAATTGCTTTTGAACGGATTCAATTGAATCTGTGGAATGCCTACAGGAAGAAGACCACACAGGCTTACCCAAGTACTACTCTAACTAAGCACATGTATAGCATTATTGCAATATGAGAATCCTTAAGGTCTTTGGACAACCTATTAATAAAACCTAGCGTGGAACTAGCTGTACTTAACGAGAGCTCAGTGTACAAATTTAAACGTAATCTTTGGTTGAATGAAACCCCTATATCTGTAAACGAATCTGCGTTTTCCAGTGAACTAGTCAGTATTGAATGACACCCTTCTTAAAAAAGAAAGGAAAAAATAGAATATAACCAAATTATTTAAGTTAATTTAAAGCTGATACGGTTGCGATTCCAACGATAAGGAAAAAAACAGTTTTACATCGTCAGCGTACATTAAGACCGGCCTGGATTTAATCACTTAAGGGAAAACATTAATGTACAAAAGGGGGTCCTAAATGGAGCCATTGGTAAGGAGATAAGAGTTTATGCTATACAAAGGGAAGCCAGAAATCTAGAGTTTGAAGATCAATAAGTTATGAGTAACTAAATCGAAGACTTTAGCCTTTATCCTTGAAAATATGGCAAGAGATTCATAACAGTTGATCTTCCTTATAAGAAGTCATGCTGGAATGGAAATGTAAGATTTGATAACCAAAGCTAAATATTGAATAACAATTCGCTAAATAATTTAGGTAAGATACTCAACTTGGCAATGCCTTTATAGTTATCCATGTGGTGCCTGTTTCCACATTTGTGAAGCGGAATAACGAAACTACTTTTCCAACACAAAGGATTTCAAGGACTGATTAAACATCTTTGCAATAACAGAGCATGATTTGAATACACATGGAGAAATGCCATCAGGCGCGCAACTATAATATATTTTAAAGACCTCAAACCATGTAAAACGTCGTTTTCTGAAATGACCATGTTAGGAATCGAAACCGAGTTAGTTATCAGACACGGATAGCTCACTATTAAATCGTAATCAGCAGTTGATTTTTTGAAATTTCGTCGGAAGTATTCAGCAAAGAGATTTGAGGTTTTGATATCACAGAGCCATCTCGGGGCCATTGAAAGATACATTTTTCTTTTGGGGTTGACAAACATATAAAAATATTTAGGATTAATAAGCAGTGAGAATTTTATCATTGGCAGGTGTCTGTAATGAGTGGTGGTTGAGGTAATTAAGTCTATGCCTCGCAGCAGAATAATCGGAATAGTTACAAAAAGAACCACTTTTCACAAGTTGTTTGAAAAGTTTGTTTTCCCTATTTTTGTAACACTTATTATTCTTGTTAAACCGTGGCGGACACATGCTTCGAGGGCGAGCTTGCTTGGTCGGAACGGATACAGAAATAGCTAGGTTTAATACATTATAGAACGATGATACTAGGGTTTCAATTTTCTGAGTAGAAAAATCGAACATAACGTGTGAAAGATACGATTTAAGCAGTAAATCATTGGTTGTCCTAAAATCATAATCTTTTTTTGAGGAAGTTGGATTTAACACTTTGGAATGATTCAACGGAGACTCACAGTTATAATGGGGGGAAACGCAAATTGCTGTATGATAGAGATCCTCAGGTAAACTAAAAGGTGGACAGCGATTTACAGCTATCTTCGAGAAATTACCAAAGCAAAGATCAAGCAGTCTGCCATTACAGTTACGAGTACGGTTGCATGAAAGTAAATTGCGATCGAATAACTCACTGAAGGACACAGTAGCTCTATCAGATGCTGAAGTGCGGATAATAAAGCTCCAATTATCACTACAACGCCAAATGGCTTGTTGCAAACTGAAATCCCCCAGCGCTGCGATTATATCAGCAGCGTTAAACTTTTCGGGTACACCACTTGGTAGCGTGTTTCTTATAAATAAAGATATCCGCATTTGGAGGAATATGGAAGCAAGTTATTTATATCTGTTTACTGCCCGAATGGCCACAAATTCAATATTAGGAGAAGTAGAAAATTCAAATGAATAGGACAGGACTGCAGCAGATATGGCAAGAAAAACACCACCACCAACACGATCCAATCGGTCCTTTCTGAAAACTTTCAAAAAATTGTGAAAAAGTTCACAATTACGTACGTAAAGCAGGCTGTAACCAGGTTTCTGGTTTGTGGGGGATACTGCCGTCAAGCAAACATCATCTCTATTAGGAACGATAAAATTTACAGTTAGAGAATTTTTAGTTGGGGAGAAAATAGACAACACTTGTGCACCTTATGCGATTTACCCAGCATAGTGAGTAGCGGACACACCGCACCAGCTAGGAGAAGAGGCAGAACAATGGTTTTTATTAATATTCGTTGGAGATGTAGAGGCAGTAGCCGGAGTGGCTTCATGGGGAGAAGCTGAAACGAAAAGGGCTTCCCGACTTATTTGTAACTTGTGTGCTACCATCTGAGTCAACGATAGAGGAAACGCTAATGTTCTTTAGAGTGAAGGGTGGAACACTCGAATAAATCGACGCATGAAATTTAGATGACGATGGAAGTGAAGTACCGCAGGCGACTCTACGAGTTGGTCTCTTATAGGATGAGGGAGAAGATGTGTGCTCAAGGTTGCGAGACTTATCGAACATTGTTCAAACTGAACAGAAGAAGCCAATTCCAATAGTCCGTTAGCGGGAAAAGTTCCCAGCTCAAATTGAAGATCACTTTCTCGGTTACTGTTGCTGCCGGCAGGCGTTGTTATGAAGTAAAATTACTTCTCGAGCTACTTCTCCACTAAACCGTTTTTCCTCCCAAAGTACGTCGTTTAGTGGCACTAGTTAGGTTTGACATCGTTCCGACGTAGAAGTTTCACACTGCTTTAGAAGTTCGTAGTAGATGAATGCGTTCAAGTCCCATCAAAACAACACTTCGACACACGTTGAAAACAGATTGTGAACAGTACCAAGAATTATATAATACGAACGGGAATGGTTAAGCTATGTACACCCAAAACGGCGAGAAAGACCATTGCAACATGTATGTTTCACCGGGGTACCAATTTCAACATAGCGAATATTTTGAAAGAGATCTATTACGAGTTACAATCATGCACGGAAAGCTGTCAGATAGAGATATTTATCCTGAAATGGTGGCAAAAGTCGGATTGGTGCCCTGTGTGTTTGAAGATGCGGAAAGAAATTTCTTAATGGTACGAAGCTGACTTTAAAAGGGGTCTATGAAGATCCACAAATTCTAAAAGTTTTTCTTTTGGTTTGGAAACTCTGGTTTATAGGAAATTTTAATAAAAATTCGGTTGTTCGGTTCGGTTTCGGAGTTGTGATTTTTTTATAGCAAGAAAACATTAATATTTTTTTACAGGATTCATTTATTTTTCGAAATGACAATAAGTGAGGGAAATAATAAAAATTAACAAAAAAGGAAAGTATATATTTATTTTTTTATGGTCCTGCTTTTGTACATTATTCTTAAGTTCCACACCCGCGCAAGAACAAACCACGTGAACAATATTTTTTCATGGCACCTTTGTAGTGTATTATTTTCATAGAATATGGTAGCAGAAACTGATCCTCGCTCAGGCTTTTGTGAGTTCTTTTCTGCAACGAGACTGCTAGAACTCACAAACATCCTCGCAACCATTTGCATTTCATTGTTGGTTTTGTAGTAGTGACATCTCTTCATTTTTTCGAATCGCTTTAAAGACATTGCAGAAATAGGAAGTAAAAGTGAAGCATCTAAAAACCAGTCTCTAACTTGGATATTTTACATACATATGTCATTATAATATTAATCACATCGAAATTTTTTATTTCAGAGACATTTATGTGGAATGACTCCTTTCCGCAATAAATGGCGAATAGTTTCTCGTACTATATGTTTCATTGGTAAATATTTGAATGAAATATCAGTATTTTGTTTCACCGGCTGTTTTCAAACCACGGGAACGGACAAAATTTGGCGAATTTTCGGCAATTGCGGTATCCTGTACAGTGTGCCAAAACATAGCGTGCCGAAGTTGCTTCATAGATCACTCACCTTTCAAAACATGCCTTATCTTTTCAGATTACGATATTGAACACTTTTATCAAAATCCGAACGTTCTTCTTCAGTTCTAAGTGGCCAGTGCATATCACTTTCATTTTTTGTATCAGAAAATATTTTCAAGTTTTCAATGCCTGAGTTATGATTATTTTTCCTTTCTGCAGCAAATTTTTTATAAGCATAAGAAACATTCTTTAGCAATGAATAAATAGTTATGTAGAAAAGTAACAGTAATTTTTTAAGAAAATCTGTTCATAAGAAAGTGCTCATATCGAAGTACTAAAATTTGAATTACGTTTTGTTATGAAATTTGAATTATGTTATTGCCAAATTTTTATACAAATACTTGAACAATTATTCAACAAATGTAAACAAATTGGACACTTATTCTCACATTTTTCGAATTATTGAGAATCATTTTCAGTTTTATGCGCTTACTCAAGTACGTGGCCAAATTTTTATACGCTTACTCCCGTACATGGCCAAATTTTTATACAACGTTTTTGGCTAAACATAAAATTTTTACTTTTCTTGTTGACGAATTCTGTAGTGAATAAGTTATTATTATTATTATTATTTTAATTTTAGACTAATGAATTGAATTCTTAGACTAAAAAAAAGACATTGAATAAGTTAAATTCAAATTTTTGTTCATTTTCTTATTGACATTAATTATAATAAAAAACTAAACGTCCAAGGGCCTGAATACGTTAAAGTCGCAATAATTTATTAAATAGCTTTAATAAACTTCTGTTCATATTGCAAAAATCTCCCAAGATGTCTGTCAAGTCTAAATTAACTTTTTAGACATTGTCCAGTAAACACAAAGTACGGACGTTACGGTTATGGTGAGCCGTCTCAACTTAGTCAATCGATGCTTCTCTCCTTATCGCGAATGGCAAATGATAAGACAATCGAACTTGTCATCAATATATCACGGCGACATTAAATCTTTCAAAATTACGACATTAATTATCGTCCAACCCTTGAGATCTCTCCCCTTCTATTTTCAAATTGGATGGAGTAATCGGATATCCGTTATGAAAGCCATTTGGCAGAAAACTTTTATGTAAATAGCATTGTCCTTCTAGAAAAACTATTGATTTAAATTGTGACGGCGATTTTGACACTTCGCTTTATATAGGGTTATATTAGGGTAATTGATTTTCGCGTCATAACTTGATTGTAAGAACACGTTTCCAACCAAATCAAATCAAAAGATATAGCTAAGTGAATTCACCCCTATCAAGTTTATGTATACTCTATGTTAATGCGATAATATGTTTAAAATATTTTTATATTTACGCACATGCACTTGAAAGTAAGGAAAGTTTCTCATTAAAACTCTTTATAAAGGAATTTTACCTCTCCGAACCTAAGGTACTTTTATGCAACGAAAACACAAAAATTGTAATAATTTTATTTCACACAGTGGCCGACCTCCTTAAATGAATCATTATTGTCTTGCGAAGAATGGTAATAATGCAAGTGATGCAAAAATGAACAATAATAGCGATGATGATGTTGACGTTGAGCCGGAGCCTTTGTAAGTATTTTCAAAACATCCTTAAATGCTTTTAGCAACGGTCAGTACGTGCTTAAGAGGAAAGTCTAGACAACAACGTACTGCTAAATAAAGTTTTTACACAAACTAGTTTTTTGCATTATTGTTATTATTACTCTCTCGGTATGAAATGAATAGAAGAAAATTTGACTAAAATGTGAAATGTAAAATCTTTTTATAAAGAACTTTTCTTTCGTAATTAAAATTGTTCAAGGCCACTATTCTGGAAGCGAGTACAAATCATTGTTGCGAAAACACATAATATAGAATTAAAAACCAGTAAAGAGAAACAAATAAGAAAATTAAATTCGGTCGAGACCGAATCTGTTATGCTCACCACCGTTTACCCAAAAAAGACAAAAGAAGTAAAAGATAGGAGATAATCTGTGATGTATATATAATATATATTTAAGATTCTTGTATGAGAGTGTATACTATTGAAACGATCATTCAATAAATTCAAATTTATTTAAAAGAAAATGGGTTTATTGTGTTTGCTTATCACATGTTAAGTCAATGGTGTCGAGAGCATACTTATCAAGTAAATTACTTATACAGATGTAAATTTTTAAGAAATCAAATATCAAATAGTTCCAGATTTTTCTATTCAGACAGAACCTTTCTGATATTTCACTCTTTTTGATCTTGGGCAAAGATATTGATAAATTTACTCTTTTCAACCGAATCCTTGTGGTAAAATAATCCAGCAAGATTTTTAATCTGCTATCATTAATCAGTCCATAACGTATATGCGGACAATTTCCTTCAATGAAATATTATTTAATGTTTGTCTTTATACTATTTTTTTAAGCAATAACGAGAATAAATATCGAATGTCGATAGCACTCTTCATATGTTAAATTTATCGTGCTAATGATCGCATACAAACGAGAGGTATGAAATGCGTACGAAAAGTAGAATGACATATATATTTGATATCTCAATTACTCATAATAACTTTTGTGAAAAATCTTTTACGTCTTAAATATTTTTCTATCTTCAAAATAAAAGTTTTTGTCGCGTAGGCGTGCCCTTGGAAAAGTTTAAGCCATTTCCAAATTCTTTTGCAAATTTGTAAGCGATATCTTCATTTTCGCTGATGGTTTATCGCGAACAGACACTACACAGTTAGGCAGATGTACAGATGGACTGACGAACAAACGAGCCTGCTTAGGCGCCTTCCGAATTTGGAATTGCGCAAAAATTTATACACTTTATGGGTTTCTTTCTGCATGTTATTAAAGCATTAGGAATTAATTTTGATACACTATAATATTGGGGAGGTGTGGTCAGCTTGTTCCAGCCACAGCATCGCCGATAAAACATGCGTTCAAATTTTTATACATTTATTTAAAATTGAATATTTACTTTATTTACTTATACATGAAACGCAACTAAAACAAATTGACAGTCGAGTTCAACTGACAACAACAGTAAATCTTATATTAATTACTATTGAAACCTAGTATAAGTATAGTAAAACAAATAATAAGGAAAAAAAGAAAAAGGAAGAAAAAGCGTCTACACAACTAGCATAGAGCCACGCCCACAGTACCGTACAGGACCAAACTGCAAATGAACCCCTAAGCCATCGCAAACATGCAACAGCTTGGCAACCGATAATAGTTAACAACAATTCATTTTCGAATCGTAACGACTTTTAAGGATAAAAGCTAGTTTAAGTAAAACATAGGTAAATCGCGCGTATTAAAGAAAGTTGCTTTAACAGACTTTAAAGAATCCGATATTGAGAATAAGCGATAGACATCATTCAAGTTCCTGCCAACAACTCTGAATGGGCTAAACAGCTCATAATTGTGTTTACATTGATTAAGCTCAATAAAGATAAAGTGCCTAGAAAAGCGGTTATGGACAGGCTTATCTTACCAAGTAAGAAGGGGGAGTCTATAGTACCATTTATTACCGTGATTAAGAAGGAAAAACCAAAAACAAACCTGCGTTTTTTAAGGGACGGTAAGGAGAATGGAAGCAACCTATTTTCATAGGGGGTAAGAGAGGCTATCGGCCCCAAAACAAATTCCTTAGGGCAAAAAGCAAGAACTGCTTTTAAATAGATTCAATTGAAACTACATAGCACCTATAGGAAGGAGACCACACAACAGAGGCATAGTCAAGTATTGATCTAAGCAAACACATGTACATCCTTTTTGTAATTCAAGGACTGGTTTAATATCTTTGAAATAACACCACCTAGGTCCACCGCGCAAGATTTAAGTACACTTGATGGAATTCCATCAGATTCAGGCGCACAACTATACTTTGGAGAGCTCAAGACGTCACTTTCTGAAATGACCCAACTAGGAATTGAAAACGAATTAGTTATCGGATATGGGTAGTTCATGGTTAAATCGGAATTAGCAGTCGGAAAATTTCGTTGGAAGTATTCAGCTTATTATCAACATATTGGCATATTAGCCAACATATACATTTATATTACATATGCATCTGTGTGCTTTATTCTCCTTATCATTCTATTATATTAGCAAAATTATATACGTGAACGGAAACAATATTATAAGCAACCCCTGTTGGTACAATTAATCAAATTATTTTCGAGACATCCATTATACAATGCAACATGCATATAACGTCTTTGCCTATACAAACCTCACATTAGTTCGTGTCTAGAATATTTTTTTATATTCTTTGAACAACCACTATGTTTATACTAAGTTGTTCCTCACATTTTATTATGCTTATTATATTATTATTATTTTGATTGGCTTTAAAGGTAACCAAAGAGACAATATTAATGGGTACTCCAAGAGCTTGGTGCTGAGAGAAACTAATGTTGCATTAGGACTTCAAGAACCTAGCGGAGAACGGCCTGAGTTGGGAGAAGACAAAAACGCAGTTGGCGTAAGTGTAATTTTTATTGAAAACGAATCGGAAGAAGTGACAAGTAAAGTGAATCGAGATGAAGTGGGCAAGGTGAATAATCCGGAAAGTTCGCTTGTTCTGCTGGTTTTCAAACAGCGAATGGTAAAAAAATCTCCATATCGGAAAAAAGCCAAATATCCGTACAAAATATTCCAAGAGAATTTCAAGACAATTTGCAAGAAACGAATTATGAAACTGAACTAAGAGACATAAAAGCTCGGATGTCGAGTAAAAGTATGGAGTCCAAGTTTGGAAAAAATACAAACAGCAGTGCGCAAATAGCCAACAAAACAGGCTTTCAAGCAACCTTTAAAATACATCAACATAATGTTGGCAATGTGAATAATCCGGGAAGTTCGCTTGTTTCTGCTGGACTGGAAGATATGAGAAATCGCAAAAAGCGATCATTAAACCCAAAATTTAATTATAGGCCACACCAACTCTGTGAGAATCCCCATTTGAACTCACGACAAACCGAGACTACAGAATTAGGGGAGTTTGTTAAAAATGCTGTTGAAACAAGTACACCAGGCGTCAATAGGAAATTGCCAGTTCAGGAAATGGAAAAAGATAACGTCGCAATCCCGACGGCAAACCGACCAAAGAGGTGGCGGCTCTCGGGCTTAAGACGTACTGGCATTAGTCCAAAGAAATAAATACTACTTTATGTTACGTTATGTAAAAGCAACGGAAGCTTTTTTTTGAAGTCAAAAACGTCTTGATATCTTTTTTCATTTAAATTAATTTTGCCATTTTTTCGCATTTTATTTAATTAATGACATTTCGATGTATTTTACTTATCCTTGGTTTCTTGTATCTTTTTGCTCTTCAAATACTTATAAAGTTATAGCTTTTTTAGTGTTTACTTATATTCATTCGACATAAGAATGCAGTTATTAATAAATAAAAACAAAAAAAAAAATATACTCATGGAATATTATTCGATTTTCAAATTTTTGTAGATTTATCTGGTGTAGTTTATGAATAATGAACAAGGAAAGCAATTTTTAACGTCATATTGTAGGCGTGTCCTTCGATCGATATGCGCCATTTTCTATACCAGCCTCTGCCCAATAATTTCCAATGCTTCTGCCAGCTTCATTTTTGTGGCCAAGAGACAAACAAAGATTACATAGATGGGCAGACAGCCAGCCGGACGTACATAAATCGATTTATAATTAGATGCTGATCAGGAATGTATACTCTCAAGTTTCCCTCTTGCAAACGCATCATTCTATGGTGATGGAAATTACAAATGAGCCTTTCTCTTCGCCTTTCCGTCTGTCCGTTTGTACTTTTGTCCCTCTATCTGTCCGTCCAATGTCTGCCCATATGAGTTTGTGTTCAAGCTCTAGGTCGCAATTTCTGCGATATTTTAATGAAATTTGGTACACCGCCGTATTTTGGCCCAAGGAACGCTATTGAAAATGGTTTGAATCGGTCTATTTTTTCATTTTAGAACATTTCTATTTGTTCGAATATTTTTAGGGAAAAGAAATTTTTCCGTTTGGCAATGAGTTGAATTTAATCTTTTTGCCATATTTTACCCTAATTAAGAATATGCGTACGCGTATTAATATTATTATTTCAATAACAGATCTAGTGAGATGCCTGAGCATAAAAATTTCCATGTCTCTGGAAAAAGAAACTTTCCATTTTTTTAGCTCGGTTTCTGACGACATGAAATACCCGTTATACTATCAAACTATGACAATTTATCGTATTTTTACAAAAGCGAAAGTGTACAGATCGTAATGTTTTTAATTGCATATGAGCAATAGTGTAAATGTGTATGTAGGTTAAAACGATGATCATGTATGCTTCGCTCAGTTATGTGCATGCAATGTTTCTCTTTCCTCAACAGCAAAGCAAAACAAAAATTGGTTTTCATAGACGGCTTCTCAAACATAGTGCCATACGGGAAAATTTCTGCTTATTGCATAGAGTATAATAGACAGCGTCGAATGCATATCATTACTTTAAATAACCAGATAACTGATAATTTCGCTGTCGAATATGCGGAATTTCCATACTAATTAAATTCTCCGGCGCGGCTTGCATTTTTTCAATTAAAACGGTAAAGCAGGCAAACAAATGATAATATGTTGATACATTTCGCTCAAAATAGAAAATTTGAATTTCCTAGGAACTTCAGGCAGTAATAACAGTAGAGCTGTTAATTAGCGACAATGTACGTTCTTTCTCTTTCGTACTTATTAATTGTACGACAAAGAATGCAAAACCGCACCAAACGTATACGTTTCGTAAAAAGTATAAAGTACAGTTAGCTGGATATAAAGGTGGTCCAATATAGAAGGCAAAACGACTTTCCCATCCTGCACACATTTTTTTTATAAAATTATCAACTCCATATTGAACTTACAAAGTGAAGAAAACGTAGAGCGGAAGGAAAGTCTTAAAGTGCATCGCACACACATGAGCTGTCAAGAAACATATACAGCAAAGATATGTATAGTGACATCATGGAATTTGCTAAGAAATACTTTAATAATCACGATAAATCGTCTGATGGTATTTTCATTGCAACGTAAATCTGTTGCGAAAGATGGAGAAGGTGTAATGTCCTAGCACACAAATATGAATGGTTATACTGTTGAGAGGAGATAAAGTTCCATGATCACATAGACAAGTGTGATTCCGAAAATGTGATCCTGTGATATGGGTAAGTACGCAAATGCTTCAAGAATAAACACTCTATTCATAGAAATAATCTTCGCTAAAAGTAAAAATTTAAATTCTTAATTTAAGTTATATGTTAGTGCTATAAATTATATTTATGCGCACTTGTTTCTGAAATTATTGACATCTCATCACACACAAACCAAGCAAACGAGGTATTGTAATGATAAGCAAAATATGTTTTTAATCCTTTACTTCATTAACCCAAACTCCGTGGAGTGGGATAAGGCGCAGGGAGATTTTAAGTTATCGCACGTCACTTGGCGTATCAGTGGTAGCTCGGAATATGTAGTATTATCGTGGCATCTGGTGAAGCTAACGTTATCATGAAAATACCTTCAACGTCATATCTGTAATGCTTGAACCTCTTTTGGAGTGGTATTAAAATGGTCCTTTTAAATGTTCTCAATATTCTCTTTACTTATTAAATTGAACTTAACACAATTTTATAATAAAATACCATTTTTCAGTTCGCATCTGTATTTACAACAATGATAATACAGTTGGATTTTGCGTGTTTTTGATAGACATCTTTAGATATATAGCGAAATTCCGGATCGAAACTATATAAAATGTCATTAAACAGTCTTAAATAGTCTTAAACAGTCTTAAACAGTTGTAAACAGTTGTAAATACTTTGTTAAAATAGCGAAATTCCGGATCGAAACTATATAAAATGTCATTAAACAGTCTTAAACAGCATATTAGCATATTATTAAAGCTACCCCTGCCCGTCTCGTTGATCATTTGGAAAACCTGAAAGGTTTGAATCTGAAGGCAATTAAATACTTGGTTATGGACGAGGCCGAACGTATTTTGAACGTGGACTTTGAAGTGGAATTACATAAGATACTGAAAGTTCTTCCTAAAGAAAGGCGTACTTTTTTTTTTAGTGCAACCATGACGAAGATAGTGAAAAATTTGCAAAGAGTCTCTTTAAAGGATCCTGTCAAATGGACAAATAAATATCAGGCCGTCGAACAATTCCTACAATATTACATATTCATACCGTTAAATATAAGGACGTTTACTTGGTGTATATACTGAATGAATTAGCTGGTAATAGTCCTATGATATTCTGCAGAGAATAACCGTGCGAACGGGATTCACGATTTACATCTATAAAAACATGCGTGAAATTGCAGGGACTCTTATGGTCTGGGATATTTATGGTCGGGAATTTTATGAACAACAAATCGAAGAACAATTATTTATGATAAGAACCGTGTGCGGGCGACCATTTTCAACGCTTGATTCCTCAAAACAATCGAGAAGATCAGAGATCTAAAAATGCGTTAAGTGTACACCCTATTATTTCGTGTTTTCTGTGTTACTTATAAATACTTACATGTACCTTTGTTATTAATTTATACGCCTGAACGTTCGGAAGTTTTTCCTACTTATCGATAAGCTACAGTTAGCATTGAACTATTCACATTATGCAAAATCTATACCTGTTCGATCATACGATTTGGTACCTAAGATATCATTAAGAATGAGATATATGTAAGAGTATTATTATAACAGATATGCAATTAAGTGTTGAGATTGTAACACAGATACAGACAAAACATCTATCCAACAGGACAGCGATGGTAATTGCGGCTAATAAGGACCGTGTCGCAATATGCTCATTCTTTCAGTCTTGTTACAGCAGCCAGAGGTAAAAATCGCAGGGAACATATTTACTTGTGCTTAAGGTTACCGACAGGTATATTTTTTTTTGACTCTACGGATAGGGGATGGCAGGCTCAGCTTAGTCATCATCGCTGAATAACGGATGGAACACTCTCTGCAACTACATTGAAACGGTTGGGGACAAAAAAGACCAATTGGATGTAGGTAGGGACGGAAGAGTGGCTCTATTGGCTCAAGGTTGGCAGCTATAACACGAGCTGCGTATTTTTTTTGCAGAATCTCTTAGTACGGACAAAACGCGGAAAATAGTTACAAACAAGGGTCGGGTCGCTAATCATCAAGATGGTTTTTTTTCTTCCTCCCCTTCTATAAAAATCGCTCAACGCTTACAGTATGATCTAATTGTAGAATTGTAAAAACCCCAAGTAATTCAATTCCTCGTAAACAATAAATATGTAAATTAACGAAAATCCGGAGGTCCATAAATTTTTATATAAATTTTATATAAATTTTCTTGGAAAGTCTCAGTATACCCCGTAAAGAGGACTCGTTACAACTTATGGAGGTTTTACACAAAAATTTAAAAAAATGGTTTGAGAATGTTGAATTTTTTCGCGACAAAAAATAGTCAATTGCGAATGATAATTATTTGATTTTCTTGGCAATAAAAGCCTTTTTCAGATCTTCGCTGAGGATAGATTTGTTTGAGTTAAGAAGGTTGGGGATGATATAAGTTTCAATTTCAGCCATGATATTGTTGATAGGCGCCGTGTGGAAAACACTGATACTGGATCGAAGGGCTTGATGATAGACTTATGTAAGTATGGTTTTATTAGATTTTCACCTGTTGCCATAAATTATCGCAGCATAACGAATTTTGTTTAAAACAAGCATTTTGCTAAGGTAAGTGATGGTTAATATGTTCATTGGTACGCCACTGGAGAAGCCAGAGGATAATTCATGTTATATTTTTTCAAAATATTTACAAACCACATATTCCTTGATCGAAGCTCCGTTAGGAATACAGATGGCACCAATTTCACTGGAATTAACTGTAATTTTTTTATTGATGTGTTTCTGCGGATTGTTTTGGAAAACAAGCTCAAAACTGGGTGCATTTGATTTTAGTAATTCGTTTCCTAAATCGGCGCTGGTTTTTTTGTATAATGCATATCAGCACATCTTTTAAGGGAATGCCATTAATTTTTTTTTTTTTCCTTAATAAAGTAAACACACTGTTCCACTAAGGCATCATTTAAAACTGCTATTCGGATGGGACATAAGGAGACGAGCTGCAATGCGGGCGACTTTAGACGTAATGGTGAAGCCATGACAAACTTGAATTAACCTCGGCTTAAGCTACTTACTCTCACCTTTTTTTGATTTCTCTTTACTCTAATTTCTCTTTCCTTAATCCTAATTCTCCCTAATTTGCTCTAGCACCCACCTCAGAGACGAAAAAACTGTGAGACCAAAACGAGGGACGACTTTGGCTCCTTACAGTGCTCTTATTGTGGCCAGGTTTTTAAGTCTATTTACAGAACAACGTCGAGTTTTTGTTATAAAAATGTATGAATTTCTTGTGGTTTGATGGTTAAACGTACGTCGAACTTCGATCGAACTTGAAAAGAATCTTGCAATAATAACTTATCTTGTTGAAAATCGAAAGTTTGTAAAAAAACCATTATAATAAGCAACTACAGTCAATTGATCGATTCTACCGATTAGTGTTGATCTTGAAATTTCTTTGCCATCATTAGCATTTAATACAAGTAATATATGAGAATGCGAGTCAGGAGTAACAAAATTTTCTTGATACAATAATGGGCTACTTACGGCAATGTATGTAATTTGGTACTAATGTAAATTTGCTGATCAGAAAAATTTAAATAGCTTTCGAGTCACTAGTAATGTCACTGAAAGTTCAATAGGTTCTTCATCTAAGCTACTTACGAATTTCATGACAAAATATATTGCCACATTTGTGTGTTTCTTTAACTGAAAATAAATTACTTTACCATGGGCAGGCATGTTTTAGAGATTATAAATTCTATTAGTTTGCTCACAATTAACCAAACTATCTCGTAGCAATTCTTGCAATAGGGAAATTTTGACACGTTACGGTCTCCACTCCACAAAGCCAAAACCCTATTTGTAATGTTTCTTTTACGAAATATGTTCCCAATCGTTTATGATAAGAAATCCAAAAATAACCGATTTCTTAAACGTTATTGTGAAGCCTTCCAAAATAAAAGATGTTGACAGCATTGCGTGTAAAGTGTCACCCCGAGGAATGTAGCATTCAGTCGAGGAAGGATTATGAAACTAGATTTTATAGATGGTGCTCCAACTAGATACTTGAGTTACGCCACATATGTTAAAAATACGTTTGTTAAACAGTTGATTAGTAGGATAATGTAACCAGTCAAACAATTGGTTAGTAGGAAAATTTGGAACAATTAAACCCTTTTTCTAGTTTCTATAATCGCTTGATAATGTTATCAAAGCCGTCTAGAGCTATTTCCAATGGAATTGGCAATTCTGTGTTATGCCGAACTGTACGACGATTATGAGCTATAAATCTACCAAGAAGAATAGTTTGGAAAGTTCCTTTGTTTAAAACGGTTAATTTGGAGAAGATAAAACACTTTGCTTTACTCCATAATAATTGGTGCAGACCAAGGGGAAAAAAAATAGAGAAATATATCTTACAGAAAAAGAAAAGGAAAAACTTCCACATGAGATTTACTAAAACAGCAGTGAAGCATTGCGGAATAAATCTTATGATGTGGGATTGCTTTCTTTAGGAGAATTTTGGACTGATACCTCTACGAAAACGCTATGAATAGATTTCTATACAAAAACTTTGCGATGGTGCATATAACTTAAGTTTTATTTATACTATCTAGCTACCCCTTTTATACTCATAAAAAAATAATAGAAAATTTATATATATAAAAATGATAAATAGCTAAAGGCGTGTCCTATCTAACAGTCTCATAGTCCGTTAGCATTGTTCTTTTGCCCGTTAGTTTGTATCTATGTATCTGTTGGTCCGTTACGTCATTGTCTGTGGTTACATTCCTACGCACACACACACATACTTCATCGCTTCGGAATCTGTTAGATAGTTAGTTTATGATGTTTGCCATTTTATTCGTTTCTTATACCCACCACTGTAAGATGTGAGTATACTCATTTAGTTTTTTTCAAAAATGTATGTAACATCCGAAAGGAAGCCTTAGAGATCCTATAAAGTATATATATTCTTGATCAGCGTGAAATTTTGAGTTGATTTAGCCATGTCCGTTCGTCTGTGTGTCTGTGTGGTATGCGTTGTTGGCGCTCTCCTGAACCCAAAAATGAAGATATCGACATAAAATTTGGTAGAAACATTCGAAGTTTCTGCACGCACACTAGTATTGAACATTTTCAATTTAATTTTTGGCCCATTGGCCAAATTGATAAGAGCAAAAGCGCGCAATGGAGCGCAAAGTTAATGCAACTCAGTTCTTTATATAAGTTTCGTACTGGTTTTTTTGTGTTACTATTTCTTGATGTGTTCATTCTAGTAGAGCCTCAAAATCGCCGTAATTCATTTCGTTCAAATCTTCAAGGGTTTCAATCTGATGACATCCTCTGTAACCGACAGCAAATGCTGTATAGCCAAACCTACCTACCTTTGGAGCTGTATTCAAACACTTGATTGATTTTGTTTCTTGCTGCCTAATTTTTTTCTTTTTTTTAGTTGTCTTTGTTTAGGCAATGCTGTTTTTGTAAATTTATAAAGATATTAAACTATGTTTTAATAGATCTTATTCTTGTGTGAAACTCTCACCAAGATATTTAAGCAATAACGTGACAAAGTTGTTTTATATTTGTCCTTAATGGTTAAAGTTTATATTTTTTTTTTATAATTTAGAAAAATTATTGAAAGTAATAGTGATGATGAGCTTACATTTTTATACTCGCACAAAAATAAGATTTCTTAGCGTTTATCTATTATTTTTCTTCTATCGACTTGTATTTGGTTTTAATGTAGCTCTAGATAATAATTTTTCATTTTTTTTTTCTTTTTTATTACTATTCGATTTAATTTTAGAAAATTTGAAGCCTTCTTTCACATCTTAAAGCGACCACTCTTGTCTTACTTTTCTTTCTCTTCCTGACACTAATTTTATTCCTAACACTTACCCTTATGCGATACAGACGGACTTCGAAAAATTATAAAAAAAAAACTTAATTAACGCAATTTTTTATTATGAATAATGCTACTCTTTTTGTGAAGAGCAGGGACAAAGCTGACCGACGGAAATCTCTACACGGATATACACGGACGTTAAAACTTGGTGGAAACTGTAACGTTACCGCATGCCAAGGAAAACGTGCAACTGCCTTGGTAATTTCAGCAGGATCCGAAATATTCATCCAATTTGGTAAAAGGAACATCAACTGCTACTAATCTTTTGGAGTTTTGTAATCGATTTTGCAAGGCATTTTCCGATCACAACCGAACTGTTGTTATTTTCACGGACTTTTCCAAAGCTTGCGACGCCAATTTGTTTTATAAAAAGTCATCTTTCACTAACAATTTTCTACATTATTCAAATATCGATAAAAAATCTGTATGCTTCTTCTTTAATTAAACCTTCTGCTTCAAATCTCATTAAGCAAATTTCCCAAAAAATCGTTTTCTCAAATCAATCTCTTTGCTGTTCTTCTTTGGATAACGGCAAGCCGCTATTCTTGCAAAATGTGCTCTCGGATAACGGCAGGCCTTTATTAAGATCTTACTTATTCTATTGTGAGAGAATAGTGGTCAAAGCAGGCCGACAGAACCCCTACGCTATATTTGTACACGGACGTTACAATTTCTTCAATCTGATCTTGAGAACCTGTGTGCATGGTGTGCAATCAATGATGTAGTACTGAATTCAAAAATATGTAAGATGTCTTTTACCTGGTGTAATACAATTCCCTCTCATTATCGTATTGACAATCGAATCCTGCAAAATATTTATTTGCGATTACAAAGGCTTAGGATTGTTTTTGATACAAAACCCAAGTTTGACAGCCTTATAGATGTGACACTTAATAAAGATAGATTCCTTTTAGAAATAGATATATTACGAAGTACTTATATACTTCTTTAGTTTGGCCAAATCTTGAACACTCGTCCGTGATTCAGTTTCCTAGTTATAGATGCCATTGTTGATATCTTGGAGTCCGTTTAACGAGACTTTTTGATGCTTGGTTTGCGAGGTTCAGGGTGGGATCCTGCCCTATCTCTTCCAGCGTATAATAGATTGAAGCTCATTCAATTGTCTACTCGTGAAAAAAATCGTGAAATGTTGTTTCCTCTTTAAGCTAATAAAAGATGATGTTTATTCGTCGGTTTTATTAGAACTTGTTGATATTCATGTAAGTGAACCAGTAGGGCTTCAAGCCTTTTTGTGCTTTTGCAGCTATAATAATGCCGTGCCAATTATGAGTTGTTGAAGCCCTTCCGGATAATATGTAAAATGTTCAACGATCATTACCACTTACTTAATCCGTCCGTTTTGTCCGTTAGTAATGTGAAAAGCGTTATATTGCGTAACTAAGTGCTGAACAAAATCAAAATACTCCTTTATATTTGATTTTTTCTCGTTTGTTACTGTAAATGTACAAATAATTCATTCATCAATATATATTGTGAGAACCCAAAGTCGTCCCTCGTTTTGCCTCACGGGTTCTCCGTCTCTGGCTGGGGAAAGAGGAGTGCTAGAAAGTAAGATAGCATAAGATAGGGCAGGCATAGCGAAAGAAAAGAATAGATATAAGATAAGAATAGATTAAGATAGGATAGGAGTAGACTAACATAGAGAATAGAATAGATTAAGATAGAACAGGAATAGATTAAGATAGAATAAGAATAGAGTAGGTTGAGTTAGTGTAGGATTAGTTTAGTCCGAGTTAGAAGCTCTCGCGTTTTAGACTTCGAAATAGACGGTTGAGCTTTAGCCAGTGAACAAGCAAGTAAAGTAAAGTTTGTCAAATAAAGAGTCCTTGCAGAAATATAAATTTCTTGTGTTCTTTCCCAATTCCCTGGGCCGCTGAGCTGCCTCAGCCTTGAGGAAAGGGACGGAAACGTCCTCACAATATGTCCCAATATCTTAATTTAGGGATGAGAAGAATTTTGTTCTATCTCATCTTGTTTATTTTTATTTATATTTTTTTTCTATATATTACATTTTAACTTACTTTGTAGCATACATTCGGATAATGACTTGTTCTGTAGCGGAATTTAATTGATTAAATAAATAAATAAAAAAGGTTAGTTCCGGGACCATTACTTGGACGTCCTGAATTCCGCTGAGAATATTTGGGGAGAACTAAAGCGTAAAGTTTCCTGTAGCAATAAACAGGAATTGTGGAAAAATTTTCAAAAAGTAGGGTGTAATATCCCAGTAAAGACTTCCGATTATTAATTTCATCCACGCCTACAAAAATGGAGGCTGGCCTTAAAAATAGTGGTTTGACCGCCTATTGACTCTCCGAATTGATTTCTCTAAAAATGATTACTATGAAGTATAAGCTAATTCGTTACTTTTGAGTTTTTGCATGTAGACGTATGTTACTGTTCACCAGAAAACATGTGATATTTTTTAACTGAACTTCTTTAACGTTTCTGTTTACATTTAACATAACTCTAAACCCATTTGTAAATACGGAAATGTTCCTATTTTACAAACTTAAAAAGTCAGTTGATGTTGTAGGCACGCATAGACTAATTACTTTACTGGCAATTTTGCTAACGAACTATGATGACTACTCCCAGTTCTAGAGCAAAGACTTATTACCCCTTATCACCAACTTAGTTTTAACAATAACCATAACAATATATTGTGCAGTGTAATCGTGCTTTTCCATACATCAGCGGAGCCATCGAAAGTAAAAACAAATAAAGTGTGGGGTGATGGACTTTCAAACGTATAAATTTTTTTTCAACTCCAATGTAACGTTTAAATCTTATTGTCAAAATATTTCTATCTTAAAATTGAAAATTGTAGATGCGATTTGTACAAAACTGAAGGCAGAGCACTCTAGGCAAATCCAATAACTTTCTCAATTTATACTTCAAATTTTGCAATCGCTAACAATATTTTAAGCGTGACTATTTTCGTCTAGTGATTTTGAATGTTTCCCACAAATTCATCCCAGTAAATTAGCACTTTGGCTGATGAAATGGAATATTAAAATAAATGCTAGAAAATCTCCATTTTTGAATTGCAACAACATCCCCATCAACAACTGTCTAAAATATCTTGGCTTACATATTGGCTAAAGATTAACATAGTAAAATCTTATCGGACCTCAACGTCAGCAATTTGGCTTAAAAACGAGAAGAGATTATTAGCTACTTTGACCGAAATCTCAACGTGATCTAAAAAATAAATCTTTTTATACAAGACTATCTTCCAAACTATTTGGTATGGCGTACAACTATTGGGAAAAGCTGGTAATATTAAAAGACTAAACAACTGTCAGTTTAAGACTTTTCGTCTTATCGTAAGTACTTCGTGGTTCATTAATAGCGTCCATCATGACAACCTAAATTTTCGATTTCTTCAAAATATGCTCTCAGAGTGGATAATCACATAAATTGCTTGGCACGATCTCTTCTAAATGCATCCAATGAAATAAGGAGTTCAAAAAGGCCTTATATGCTGGAACTTCTATTTAGTTATTACGTGCTAAATTTTTTTGGACAGGAATGTGGAAAGACTTTACATAATATGGCAAAAAGTGTACGCAAAAGAACTGATCAGCAGCAATGGGCCAACTTGTTAAATCAAAGTAAAGCATTCAGAAATGGAGGAATTTTTGAAAATGTTTTCTGCCACATGGCTGAATGCGTAAAATTTTGTCTGATGTGAATATGACGGCAATCAGACGATACTGGAACTTTTTCAAGTGTTAAATCTGTTACCTCAATAGCATGCCGTCACCAAATATTGTGTACCATTGAAAGATCATACCAAACTTTTAATCAACTCTAATAATCTAAATAAAACAAATTGGGAATGTTGGAGATGTCAAAAAATGTTAATAAAAACTCAGTCCATTTTATCTTATTCACTTAAATGTAGGATTTTGAGTCAAAATATTTCGGGCCAAAAATTAGAAAAAGACCTTGCTATGTTAAAAAAATCGATTCTGTTACTTGGAGGACATAAAACAACTAAGGCGCTTCAATTGTTAAATAAATTATATTTTACTATTATTTTTTGATCACACTTAAATGTATATCATATGAACTAGCTAACAGCTATAGAATTAAATTGATTAAAGAACAACGATATATTATTCAAGAAATATGAATTCCTAGTACTGTAGATAGTCATTTTTTAATTGCAATTTTAATATTTGTACATGTGAGACATTTAATAACATATTGTTATGAAATTCGCTTTTATAAGATACAGTCCATATAACTAGATCGCGGATATTCTACTCAAGAGAAATACACTTCAAAGTTCTTTTATTTACAAATATATTTCTCTAAATGCGGGATTATTTACAATTTATTTTTGGCAATACTTTCGACTACTTAACTCAAATATTCTTTTCCTACTCTACTGTCTTTCACAAATATTCTATTTATATACATTTTTGCCATCACATTACTAGTATCTAATTTTATGACTTGATTCTTAATTCGTTAACCTGCTTTTGTTTGTAATCGTTTCCATCGTCCTGAAGCTGCATGACGCGCCTGCGGATATGCACTTTGTTTTTACCTGTCTGCTTTTCCGCTAATCGCTTTCATTGGTCTGCAGCTACATGACGCCTCGCAAACCTACATTTGAATTCTTTTCTCTTTAAAGAATTTATTATTTTAGAGAATGCCTTATCTGGTATACACTACCCTCCACTTAATCTTGTTCGTCCCGAACAAGGTCCTTTCGAAATGCGGTTAGTCGGTCCACTTTGAATCTAGTTATGCCTCTGGGATATTTTCGTATTCGGTAGGCTACAAAGTAGTAAGTAAGAAAACAATTAGAGTA
>NW_023998531.1:480538-505912 GCF_014805625.2 Glossina fuscipes
CACAATGCTTTGTTTTAATTAGACAGTCGGATTCTCCAAGTCCGTGCCAGTTCTGAATTGATTGTTAGTTGATAATCGTTATAATTTAAAAAGAATGTGTCTTGCGATAATCCCTTAAAAATTTTAGCAAGAAAGTTCCACAATTGGTTACGTAAGTGCTATCCGAGGAACAAGATCCGAAAATCTCTATTTACCCAGAACGAGTACATAAACCATATTATTGCTTCCCAATCAAGCCCGACTATCTCAATCTTCAGAGCCAATCCTTATCCCGAAGTTACGGATCTAATTTGCAGATTAGACCCGAACAAAACCTGCGCAGGGGATAGAGCAGTGGTGTTGTGCACTGATGACCTGTATGCTATGAAAAAGATTGGTATGTTTCCATCCCAATTCTGCTGATTGTCGTCGATCTCTTTTCGCAGATGTTCTTGGAGCGTTCGATTAAACCTTTCGACCATTCCTTCAGACTGAGGATGCAACGGAGTCGTTCTGGTTCTATTAATGCCAAATAATTGCGAACCTTTTGAAAGATCGAAGATTCAAAGTTTCTACCTTGGTCTGAATACAGCTCGATGGGGGTTCCAAACTGCGTAACCCAATTATTGACGAATACTTTGGCTATTGTCTTTGCTTCTTGGTTAGCTATGGGGTATACTTCTGACCATTTACTGAAGTAATCAATGACTACCAGTACATATTTATTTCCTGCATTGCTGGCTGGAAATGGTCCAGCAATATCCATTGCGATGCTTTCGAACGGCGCACCCATGCAAACGCCCTCGTGGCTTACTTTTCGAGCCTTTCGATTTGCTGCACTGATCGCTGTTGCGAATCCATGAACCTACGCAATGGTTGATGCCTACCCAAATCAAATTTTCCTTGATCTTCTCCACGGTTTTTGTGATACCAAGATTCTCTCCGCTTGGTCCATTGCGGTATTCCCTTATAATTTCACGAGTTCTCGCTTGTGGGACCACGAGTAATTTCTTCACCCGTGAAGCATCCTCACTATGCCATATGCGCCAGAAGCATCCATCTTCAACGATGAGGCTTTTCCACTGAGCCCAATACGCCTTCGTAATCAAACTTTCTCTTGAAATCTCTTCCCAGGTAGGACACTTCTCCTTTTCTAAGACCTTTAATATTGCGTTTAAATCTTTGTCGGCCATTTGAGCACTGAGCATGTCTTCCTTCGAAAAGACTCCGTTGGATTCCACGATAGTCCGGCAGATGACGACACCTCCTTTATTCTCGTTTTTTACGCAGTGTTTGCAGTGCGGTTCGCATGGTCGACTGGACATAGCATCGGCATTGCCATGCGATTTGCCGCTCCGGTGTGAAATCGAGAATTGGTAGGTTTGCAGTTTTTCAATCCACCTGGCTAGATGTCCTTCTGGTTCTTTGAACTTGAGTAGCCATCGCAGAGCAGCATGATCTGTCCTTAGGTGAAACTGTTGCCCAAACAGATATTTGTGGGAGTGCTTGACACATTGCGTTATTGTCAGAAGTTCTCGTCGCCTGACACAGCAATTTCTCTAGGCTTTAGATAGGCGCTTGCTGTAATATGCTATGACCTTTTCGTTACCGTCAATTTGCTGGGAGAGCACACTGCTCAAGCCCTCTGCGCTTGCATCGGTATCCAGTATAAATTTTTCTCCTGGTACGGGATAAGCTAAAATGGGTGCTGCGCATAACAGCTCTTTTAACTGCGTGAACGCGTGCTCTTCGGACTCATCCCATGTAAAGGGTTGATTTTTCTTCGTAAGGTCATGCAGTCCGCTAGCAACCGTGGTGAACCTGGGTACGACTCTGCGGTAGTATGTACATAGTCCTAGGAAAATTGCGAACTTCGTGCAAATTGTATGGTCGTGGCCATTCTTTTACTGCTCGGATTTTCTCTTCATCCGTATGAATTCCAGTCGTGGAAACCTTGTGCCCAAGATATGTCACTTCCTTCCCAAAGAACATACATTTTTCGATACTCAATTTTAACCCTGCTGCCTGCAATCGGTGAAAAACATTTGCCAGATTTTTTAGCTGTTTCTTGAAATCTTTACCCATGCCAATGGTGTACTATGCTGCATTGCTTGAATCAGTATGATGATCTAAAGCCCGGAGTAATAGTGGATTTTTATAGCCATCAACGGGATTTGAAAACAAAACAAAAGAACAAAATTTTCATGCTCCAGAACACGGAGTGGGCGCAGCTATTACTATTACTATTTTCAAAATAAAATTTATTGTCGTATAGGCATGTGGACGTTGCAGACGTGTTCTTTGAAAAGTTTAGGTCAATTCCAAAATCTTTTGCAAATTTTTAAGCGACATCTTCATTTTTTCTATCGGGAGAATGTCTTCTGCAAACGCTACAAAGTCATGCAACTAAACAGATGCACAGACGAACACGTGGACATGTTTAAGTGCATTTAAGATTTAAAACTGACCAAGAATTTCTTTTCTTCTACTTTTTTGGAGTTTTTGAAACTTACTTCTTTGCGTTATAAAAGTTTGAAAAGAAAAATTAATTTACAACACTTAAAAATTGATTGGGCGTGGATGATTTTTTTTTCATTTTTATACAAGTCATCCATGGAGTATACCTTTAAACACACTTTGCACACGTTGCACATTTATATGGCATTGTTTATGAGTAATGAGTAAACAACCAATTTTTAGTCTTCTTAAAAACAGGGGTCTTCTTAATTTACGTTGTGCTGTGGACATGCTCTTCGACCGAGATGACCCATTTTCAATATCAAATGGCAAAAGTAATACCTACGCTGCTGTTGCCTCGCAAATCGAGCCTAGTAAGACTTTAACTCCAACTGCTTCCAATGAAAAACCTGTTCCACCATTAACCAAAAATTATATTGCGAAACCAGTTACATCACCCGCCAAAGATAATATTGAAGAAACCAAAGCAACTGCAAGTATTGAAAAAATTAAAACAACAACACATATGCTAAAATCTAATATACCAAATTCTCCAGAATCTCCAGTTCTCAACTTTACTCAAGAAATCACAAGTGGTAATGAATCCATTCTTTCATCCATTAAACAACCTTCAAAAACCAAAGCAACTGCAAATATTGAAAAAAGTAAAACAACAACACATATGCTAAAATCTAATATACCAAATTCTCCAGAATCCCCAGCTACCAACTTTACTCAACAAATCACAAGTGGTAATGAATCCATTCTTTCATCCATTAATCAACTTTCAATTTCAAATTATTCACGTGCGCCAACTCGTTGCGCTTCAAATGTACCAAATCACCTAAGTACAGATTATTCTGCTGGTAAGAATAAATCATTCAGGAACAATTCCTACAGCGACCTTCTCGACGGAGACGCTGACATGTCAACTTAACCCTCCCTCCGCTCTGCTTACATGTCATTACAATTAAATAAAGTTTTTAAAATTCTACAATGGAACATTAAGGGACTTATTAATAATTTTGATGAACTCCGTACACTCCGTACACAAGTGATTTTAATCCAACCTTTTTATCGCTTCAAGAAACCCATTGTAGAAGCTCTTTTAATCCTATTCCACCCAAATCATATACTGGATACTTCACGAATGCTGGTCAAAACTCATATTCCAAACAAGGAGTAGGTGTTTTTATAAAATCAAGTATACCTCACAAACGCATAAATTTAAGCTCAAATATACAAGCCGTAGCGATACAAATAATGTCAAATATAAAATTTACAGTGCTTTCGCTCTATATTCCACCTTCGCAATCGTTTTCTCAGCAAGAACTCTACAATTTATTCTCCGTACTTTCCCCCCCATTAATTATATGCGGCGATTTCAACAGCTGGAATGAATACCATCTGGGTCTCAACAGTGAACAACACTCGCGGTACTGTTTTAGAAAAGGCCTTTTTTCAAAGCAACCTTTGCGTTTTAAATGATGAAAAACCAACGCACTTCTCAACTCATACTTTTCACATCATACTTTTTCACATATTGATTTAACATGTTGCTCTCCATCACTTCTTCCTTTGGTGTCCTGGTCTATTTCTGATGATCTACATAATAGTGATCACTTTCCAATCATAATCGATTTTAAATATCGGATATCTCTGTATATAAGAAACAGGCCGCCCTCATTTTTGAAGTGGCCAAGCAATCTAAACCTACCGATATAGTCCTTGCGTTGGGTGACTTCAACTTGCCTCAAGTCAATTGGTTTTACAGTGATAGTTCTGGCTGTTTGATTCCTTCCTCAACGTCTGATAAAGCCGTTGTGTTCTTCAATGAATTATTTGATAATAACTTAGTTCAATACAATGGTACCCCTAATTGTAATGGGAGATTTCTTGATCTCTGCTTTGCAAATTTTCCTGAGGTTTGCGTTAATCGTTGTTTTCCGTTTAGTTTACCTGAGGATCCATATCATCCAGCATTGGGTGTTTCCTTTCATTACAAGTATGTTGGTTCGTTGAACCTCTATAACGTTCCAAATTCAAATTTTTCATATCAACGTTATGATTTCCATAAAATCAATGTTTCCATACTAAAATCTCATCTTTCTCATTTTGTGCTCGATTTCTCAGAGGGAAGCATTGATAGCTTACTGTCGTCGTTCTACAATGTATTAAATCAAGCTATTTCTGCATCCGTTCCGATCAAGCAGTCCCGTCCTCGAAGTAAGGATCCCCCGTGGTTTAATAAGACAATTAAATACTACAAGAATAGGAAAAACAAGTTGTTCAAAAAATTTTCGAAAAGTGGTTCTTCTTTCGACAATTTCGCCTACTCAATGGCAAGGCATAAATTTAATTCCCTCAACCGCCAATACTACTGCAGATACCTTCAGTTTGTTAAATCCTCCTTGTTTTCTAACCCTAAATACTTTTTTAAGTTCGTTAATTCCAAAAGAAAAATCTCCATAAATCCATCGTTTGTGTCTTTTAATGGCTCCGAGTCCTCGGATGATTTTGAATCCTCAAATCTCTTTGCGGAATACTTCCGACAGAACTTTTCAACTGCCAATTTTGATTTATCGGAAAATTATCCATATTCGATTTCTAATTCGGTTTCAATTCCCAACTTTGTTATATCGGAAAATGACGTTTTTGAAGGATTGAACTCTCTGAAATATAATTGTTCGCCTGGACCCGATGGGATCCCCTCATGTGTACTTATATCTTGTGCTGGCGAGCTTTGTGATGTTATCTCAAAGATTTTTAATAAGTCTTTGAATTTAGGTGTTTTCCCTTTGTGTTGGAAGACTTCTTTCCTTATTCCTATTCACAAAAGTGGTAGTAGGCAACTTGTAGAGAACTACAGAGGCATCGCCAAGTTGAGTGTCTTACCTAAACTGTTCGAGCGAATTGTGGCTCAGCATATAGCCTTTTCCATGAAATTGTATATTTCTCCTTTCCAGCATGGTTTTCGAAAGGGAAGATCTACGGTGACAAATCTGTTGGAGTTTACTTCTCATGTTTTCAAGGCTTTTTCTAGTGGTTCTCGCACTGATGTCATTTACACTGACTTTAGCAAGGCGTTTGATATGGTTAATCATAGACTTCTTAGATTTAAAATCCAGACCTCTGGCTTTCCTCTCTTCTTAGTTGAATGGTTAAGCTCTTATCTGTATGGTAGATCATTCAGGGTTTTGTTTAACCTCATTACCTCGGATGAATTTCCCGTGACGTCTGGCGTACCTCAAGGTAGCCACTTGGGACCTATTTTATTTAATCTTTACATCAATGATTTGCCCTCCGTGATTAAATTCAGTAAGATTTTAATGTATGCTGATGATGTGAAACTGTTTACTTCTTTTTCCGTAGAATCGCAATCACATCATCTTCAAAGTGATTTGAACAATTTGGTTGCATGGTGCTCCCTCAATCTTCTGAAGCTAAATCTAAATAAATGTAAGAAGCTTTCTTTCTTAAGAAGGAAGTCGTTTAGTACCCAATACTTCATTGATTCGCACAGGTTGGAAGACGTCGATTCGTTCATAGATTTAGGCGTTCTATTCGATTATAGGTTACGTTTCAATTTGCATATTGAGTCCTCGTTAAGCAAAGCTAGGTCCGCTCTTGGTTTTATAAAGAGGTGGTCCAAAGAGCTTGATGATCCTTAGATTACTAAAAGGCTTTATACGTGTTTGGTTAGACCTATTCTTGAGTATGCCTCTGTTGTGTGGTCTCCTTCATATAGATGCTACGTAGGTTCAATTGAATCTATACAAAAGCAATTCTTGCTGTTTGCCCTTAGGAATTTGGGTTGGGACCCGATTTCCCCTCTTCCACCCTATGAAAATAGGTTGCTTCTGTTATCCTTACCGTCACTCGAGAAACGTAGATTTGTTCTTGGGGTTTCCTTCCTAATCAAATTAATAAATGGTGCAATTGATTCGCCCGCATTACTTCGTGAGATTTGCTTTAATGTCCCTAACCGCTTCTCTAGGCACTTTATGTTGATAAAGCTTAGTCAATGCAAATATAACTTTGAACTGTTTAACCCGCTCAGAGTTGTTTGCAAGAACCTAAATGATGTCTATCATCTATTCTCATTAACGGACTCTTTAAAGTCCATTACAGCAATTTTGCTCAACAAGCGCGATTTACCTATGTCGTACTTAAACTGATTTAACCTTAGATTTTGTCATTATGAGTCGAAAATTAATTTGTTGTTAACAATTATCGGTTGCCAAGCTTATGCATGTTTGCGATGGCTTAGGGGTTCACTTGCAATTTGGTCCTGTATTGGTTGTGGGTGTGGCTCTATGCTAATTGTGTACATGCTTTTTTTTTTCTTTTTTTTTCCTCCTTATTTGTTTTATTGTACTTATACTAAGTTTTATTATTAAATAATTTTAAGATTTACTTAAGAGTCAATTGAACTCGACTGCTATTTTGTTTTAGTTGAGTTTCTTGTATAAGTGGAATAAATAAATAAATAAATAAATAAATAAACTTTTAACGTCCTCTGCTACTCCAGCAAAACAGGCCAAATTTCAGTCATTTTTGAATTCAAAGCCATTTAACGGGAACTACAACCATGATGTTGCTATTATGTCTAAAGCGATTCGCACGGCTGCTCATCTTTCTATTCCTCAATCCAACACCTCTTTTAAACGAGCTAGGTGTTCCTTGGTGGAACAACACGCTTTCGTTTTTGAGGAAAAATAAAACGGATCTATGGCACCGCTTTAAGAGATGTCCTGATCATAATCACTTGTTATTATACAAAAAGGCCAATGCTCTATTCAGGAAGGAATTACGGAAATCAAAAGCACTTAGTTTCGAACTTTTCTCGAGACCAATTCACAGAAATACATCAATGAAAGTTGTCTGGAACAAAATCAACAGACTTAATGGGATTGCAAACCTGAACGAAATTTCTGCCATCTGCACTCCCAATGGAACTTTAACTGACGCGGATGAGATTTCTAATTACTTTGGAAAAGTGTGGTGCGAATACTCCTCTGACAGCAACTTCTCCAGTGCTTTCATTGAAAATAAAAGGACTACAATATCTCTTCCAAATAATATCGATAGATGTGCCATGTCCTGGAAAATTGCGTATCTACCACAGAACTTGGAAGTTGTCTCTCCAATTTGAAGGGGAAGACACCTGCTCTAGACCGCATCTCATACCAAATGATCAGTGCTATCTCTAAGTCTAGTAAAAAGAAATTACTGGACCTATATAATACGGTATTTATGACTGGCCATATACCCTACATGTGGAAACTGGCAACAGTTGTTCCAATTCCAAAGTCAAAAAATGTCTCCATCGCATCAGATTATCGCCCAATTTCTCTTTTATCTTGCCTCTCTAAGGTACTAGAGAAGATTATGGCATCTAGATTATCTTGGTTTCTTGAGTCTAAGAACCTGATAACAAAGCAACAAGTTGGTTTCAACCGCGGTAGAGGGTGCATCGACGCTCTGTTACATATTGATTATTTTACAAGCAAAGCAATTTCCGAACGAAATCACGTAACAATTTTCTCAATTGATTTCGAAAAAGCATTTGACAGAGTTGGTCTTCATGTTATCTTAAGACTCTTGAAATCATGGAATGTTGGACCCAAATTCTTCAATTACATCAAATCATTCATGTCGCATCGGCGGTTCAAAGTCAGAATCAACAATCATCTTTCTGATTCCTTTCCGCTAATGAATGGCATTCCGCAAGGATCTCCTCTCTCTGTCACGCTTTTCCAGATCGCTTTCAACGAAATTAGCAAAATTCTTTGCCGTGTACCAAGAGTGGAACATTGTCTCTACGCGGACGATGTATACATTTTTACAAAAGAAAAAGACAACACGAAAGCAATCAACATCCTAGAATCTATTGCATGTGAGATCTCCACGTGGGCAAACTCGTCAGGAGCTAAAATTTCTATACAAAAATCAAAAAAAATGCACATATGTCGAAAACATATGTGCGATGCTGGAAACCTACTGATGCATATTAACGACTTACCAGTACTCAATGTGCAGACGCTCCATGTTCTCAGGCTCACGTTTCCAACAATTATCGTTGGAAAGCACACTGTCTTCGCTTAAAAAACTCCCTTTTAACAAGGGTAAATTTCATACAGTACGTTGCTTGGAGAAGCCATGCGCATATTAACACTATTGCTTATGTTAAACAATGCTTGTGTTAAACAAGATTGACTATGCTTCGATAATTTATGGCAATAGCTGCAAATCTAATATCAACATCCTTAAACCGGTCTATCACCAAGCCGTCAGAGCAAGTTGTTATGCTTTTCGGACGACGCCCATAAATAATATTATAATTGAAACTGGTCTCCCAACTTTAGAAAATAGACTGTATGAGTTAAAAGCTAAAATAGTCCCTAAGCTTCTTAATTCAAACAAATTCATTCTCGGTGATGACGTAAGAAAGGTTATTACTGCGAAGAAAATTCCAAAGTCACCATCTGCAATTGACCATTGTTTGTGCATCGCAAAGGAATTGAACATTCCCTTAAAAATTTCCCGCCCTTTTGGTGTTAAACCTCCCTGGATTTTGAAAGACTGCTCTTTTGACATCTCACTGTCTATGCACAAGAAAGAAGATACTCCAAATTACGTCTTCAGGAATCTAATAGCTGAAAAAACCCAAGTACTGGTTGGAATCTTTTGTACACAGACGGCTCAAAATCTCCTTGTGCGGTGGTAGATGCTACAGGACGGGTTCTTCTCAACCACATATTTCACGAAGGTACTTCAACTTTCACAACGGAAGCCAGAGCTATCCTTCACGCTGCCAACCTTGCCCATAAAAACAAACTCAAAACCGTTATTGTTACCGACAGTTTGTCTGTATTACAAGCTGTTCGGAATCCTTCGACTTTGAGATGGAGCACCATCAACAAATTAAGGAATATAATTTCTACACCCGACGGAAAAATTAAAATGTTATGGGTACCAAGTCACATCGGTTTACTGGGAAAGGAGGAGGCTGATCGAGCGGCAAAGTATGCTGCTTCTGCTCCTCTAATTATGGATGATGTCATGGAAAAGTTGGATCTGGAAAGATACATTGGAAGAAAAGTTAAAGAGAAAATTGCAGAAGGAAATTTACAATACCATCATCAACACTACTCTTGCATTAACCCTCAATTAACTCCTCCTCTATATCCAACAAATGTTGAGAAAATCAAGATCGAAACATTCTCGAGAATTCGCCTTGGTCATAAAATTGCAACTCACCAATGGATCCTGAAGAAGTCTCCTTCCCCAATCTGCTGTTGTGAAAAAACTCTTACTATAAAGCACATTCTCTGCGACTGCCTCAACTTTTCCTCGGCTAGAAGTATTGCATTTGGAACGATTAACCCTTTGAACATTCTACAATCAGCTTCAGAAAATGATTATTTCATATTTCAAGTCAGCGGCAATTGCAGCGAAAAACTTATCAGACAAAGGAAATGTTTGTTTTTGCAGCGTCTTAATCATTCTAAGCGTATCGAATTCATTTTCGAAAATTGTTTACGAAATTTATCAATCAATAACTTAACTTCATTCACAATTACTAAATGAATAAAAATACATGCGCACATTTATCAGCATCGCATGACGGCGAATAGAGTACAAAAAGAATGTGACATTCGAAGTTTTTTTATTACGACTAAATATTTGACTTCAATCAATTAAATCGTTCGGTCGCCAACAGGCGCATATCGAACAAGACTTATCAACGCGCTTGCGCAAAAAATTCGCAAACATAGCGGAAGGAGTTTAACCTTTCAATAACCTTTTAAATTATTAAGAGAATTCTTTAATTTCTGTACAATATTTCGCACGATATAGACATGAAAGAGGTCAAATTAGCTCTGCACAGCATACGTCTTTTAACGAATGCATCCGCAGTCAACCCAACGTAACAATAATAGTCACGTTTTGCCCAAATTTTTTTTATTGAAAACACCAATTGCCAATTTTGCAAGATATCAAGCATTTGAACTGCAAGGAAAAAATCAGATCGTCACGAACATACCCGGCAATTAACATAAAAAAAGAATTGGTTGAGACATTTTTTAATTCAATCGCAAGTAATTGCGTTTTCACTTGAACTTTTGAAATTATATTTTATAGCGTTCCTTAGTCTAAGACAACATGCTTTATCGAAATCAATAATACGCAAATTAGCTGCTTGGTTCCACTCGCGAAATTTCGATGTAAACACACGACCTGCCATGATCAACAAACCGTTGGTAAAGTTAATGAAATTCTTCGAAAAATTGAGAAAGGCTGGCATATTTAATCAGCATTATTACATCCTTACGAAGCTAAACAGCCCGAAAGAGTAACTTGCCAAAAAAAGATCTAAATTTTGCGGTCATATGAATGTATATTAAAACATGGAAAGGACCGAATTTCGGAGTGCGGACTGCTAACGAAACGAAATTTAATGGAGCATTCAAGGTGGGCCGCGTTAACACCCGAAAAGATCGCAGTCCAAAATGGATTTGTTTTAACGCCAAATAATGTATTGCGAATTGGTATAACTAGGCTATACAACTCATTCCAATCAAAATTCATCAATACGGAAAACATTGTCTTTCATTACAACGTTGACCCTGCAATGCCTACCAAATGTGTTTGAACTTACAGGAAAATGCAACATTTTTTTTCAATTGTAGATGCAAAAGTTTAGCAAAGCGTGCTTTTTGTCCTAAGTCTACAGTTAACTGCAATCTTGATAATAACTAGTAGGCAGTAGTGTTAAATAAGTAAACCGGATCTGACAGTTCCTAGAAATTTATAATTGGAGGGCAACTAGACTAAGCCATTAAAATGCTGTAAATCCATTTACAAAATCAATTGCTAAATACGCAAACTTATCTTCAATTTGAATACTGATCACAAATTCTCCGTGTTATATTTAATACAGATAGTAGATAGAATACTAATATAGATCATAGTCGTTCTTAAATTATCTTCCAATTTATATCTCCTGAGGTAACATCAACAAATAAACAAATAAAGCGTACGTCTGCAATAAAAAAGCAAGTCTATCTCGCATAGAAGCAAAATGTAAGAATATACAACTTTCCTTTTTCATACACCATAAATCTGCAAAGAGCAAAGCAAATAAGAAGATGTAGGCAAATTTTAACCAAATTATTGAGAATAAGAACGCTTATTCTCAGATGTAGGCAATTTTTAGATATTGTTTTAAAATGTTTGAGTAAATCGGGTATTTCTAAAAAGAAGAGTACCTATATAGAATTAAGAAAATCATTTTTAAATATTTCACAAATAGGTGGAAATTATAGTAAAGAAAAAAGTGTTGAATTTTTATAATACGATAAATAACATCGCATGAAGAAGAATATGATTACAATTTTGGGAAAAAAGTTTAAAGACATGTTTTGTTACATAGTAAGGGAACAGATTTCTTATGACTGTTTTTTGAAGGCAGGGAGAACTCTTACGCTTATTTATTTTATGGCTGGTTGAATTCCCCTTTTTTTATTAACTTATTAAATTGAATAAAAAAAATTCATTCAGATAAATTAAAAATCAAAAAAAACGTTTGCAACGCGCAGAAAGGGCGACAAAGTATATACATTCTTGATCAGTATCATGAATCGAGTTGAGCATGTGGTCTGTCCGGCTGTCCGTCTGCATAAGCATTCTCCCGGTCGCATAAATGACATTATCAACTCTAAATTTAGCAAACTCTTCTTTTGGCAGCAACTAGATCAATTCACGAGCCCATCCGGTTCATACAAATCAATATAAGATTAAAATCTTCTTTTTTTTTTAATTTCTATAATTTTTTATTTTTCTCTGGAAAACCAAATTACAAATTGAAAGAGATGTTTTATATGTAAGCTTCAATAATGAGGAAGTTTCAACGTCGGTAAGCACAGGAGCAAAAGTTCTGCTTCTACCCCACTTTTGGTAAAGTGTATATTGCGGTTGTAAAGATGTAAGAAGTAGTACGTATACGGACTCAAGATATACCCATCTTTTTATTATACCGATCGGTTCAGAAAATGATTCTGAATATGTAACTTTGTGTTCAAGCGACAGGTCGCACGACGAACGCTATTGAAAACACTTTGGATCTATCTACTTTTTCGACCACTCGCAATACTGCCTTATTTTTGAAAGTGCTTATGTGAGAAAACTTGCAATTTTGAAAATTTCTTGATAAAAGTGGCTAAATAATAATAATTTGGCATTTTGAATTGGTCTAAAAACTTTAGAGCGGCTCGGGCCGTTTTCTGAACCCTCTCTTACGTAGCGAAAGCTAAAGTTCATATGACAAAAAGGTCTAGTTTTCAATGACTTTTCAAAGAACACGTCTGCAACGTCCACATGCCTATACGGCAATAAATTTTATTTTGAAAGTAGTAAAAACCAGTTGCGCCCACTCCGTGTTATAGAGCATCAAAATTTTGTTCTTTTTTTGTGTTTTAAAATTCCGTTGATGGGTATAAGAGATTCGGTCACGAATATTTCTTACATGTTTTTTCACGTTTGTTTCTCTATCATCCCCACCAAAGCAGGAGACATTTTTCAAGGATGACAAAGGATGATAAAGGTTGGAAATAAACATGTTATAAACTTTGTGTTATTTTTGAACGACAGGACAAGATGAGGTGGACATAATGAAAAAAACAACTGTATTAGTTTTCGAAAACCTTGAAAAATCGTGGATCACCCGTAATTGTGCGTTGATAGATATGAAAGTTGAACTTGGTGTTAACGAAGGAGGTGGTTTTCGACTTGAAAGCGAAGACGTTTGATAGTGGACAAGCAAGTCCACCGTAATTTGGATCTGGTGAAAAGCAACTTTATCAGCAAACAATTACCAGACATTATTCCAAAGAACGATGAAGAAGAATTGCAAAAAAATCTCCAAGAATTGTAAAGCCTTAGGTTGAGGTCAGCTCATAAGGGATAAGAAGAAATTTTGCATATTGTGTGTGAATATGAAAGCATTATGAATAATCTCGTATTTATTACTGTAGCTGGCCGCTCTAATGGGTTAGGCCCTGTGTTGTCTGGCAACACAACCTATCCCGCAGTCAATTGCCCTCCTTCGAAAGCTGAAGATGTGCAAATTGAGAACAAATTTACGCTGGTTTGGGATGCGCCACTGTCTTATATCCGGAGGTTGCCGTACTTAACGCTGCTCAGATGTTAGGCCTTTTCAACTACAAGATCTGGGCAAAATTGCTTGTCAAACAGTTAAATAAGTTTGTTATGCTCAAAAAAGGTGGTACGAAGTTATATCTTTTTGTTTTTTCAACTTAATAAGTTTTGTGGCTGACTACATAAACAAATTGAAATCATTATTCTGTACTATATTTTGCACGCACTTAGATGTTTCTTATAATATCTGAAATCTTGTTCAGAACCTTGATATCGTAATTACATATCATAATTGTCAAACATATGTACCAGTGGGTATGACTGAATACTTCTCGCTAATGAATCTAATATTGCGTGTATCCAGGCTAACGGTACAACTACCAGTATTTTGTATACAGTGGATCAAATTGACATGAAAGAAATTTGACTGACGTGAAATTGAGTTAATTAGTTCGGAATTTATTAAAAAGCAGGAGTAAAAGAATGGCGCTATTTGCCCGGGAGCATTCTAACAAAAAATATGAAACCGCGAAATTTTCTTTTCTTCTCTTCAAACACTTTAACTTGGCCGGTCTTTGTCAGCGTATTTTTAGATCCAGGTATAACGACTATTGCTGGAGGTTGTGTACGGGCCTGAAGAATGTTTGGATAACCCTTTTCGAAAATATCTAGCATGGGAAAAACGTCGTTTTCAACGTTGCTTCATCTTTTTGTCTTTCGTGGGTATGCTTGCAAAAAGATCACATTTATTTTTTTGCTTTCCCTCTTTGCTCGTTCGAAGAATGTTAAATTTGCGGCCTTAATATTTGTGATTACCTCAAAATTCTCCGACTACAGAAGAATATATCAAAATAATCGACTTTTGTACAAGTAACAGAAGTAATCAGTTTGTTGAAAACTAGATCATCTAGCAAGAAAATTTTTTTTAATGTTATATGGAGCCAGATATTTTCCCGTCCAACGCGCCTACGGTGTTCGTTATATTTATCACAAATGGCATTTCGGCAAACATATACGTTGGCGTATGACTAAAGAGATTTTGTGTTAATCGTAGTTTCTAAACGCCGACTCAGATAGATCATAGCGTATTCCAATAGATTGCTTTCGTTAAACTCTCAATAGCTGACGCTTGCAGTAGCTCGAGAGTATTTATATAGTTGTTTATACGTATATGCAGCCACAGGTTCTGTCGACCGAGAACAAACTAATCTACCTACACTACAAGTGCTTTAAACTAAATTAAGCTGACAAAGTAAACTTAAAAAAGGTAAGTTATATATAAATAAATTATAATACATAAATAAAGCTTAAGGTTAGTTATATGATAAGGTAAAGAAAAGAAAAACAATAAAAAGCAAGTAAGAAAGTTATATTCGGCTCTGGCCGTAAATCCTATTTATCATAGCGTTTGTATACATTAATACCCTATTTTTATTCAATGTCAAAAATACAAGATGTTATCTTGTAGTTACTAATTATAATCACAAAATGTTCTTCCGAGATATTGGAAACTCCGAATCTCGTAATTATCTGCTATGCACTTCCGAAAGCCTAAGTTAATTTACATATTACAACGTATACAGAAAGAAAAGTAAATTGTAACAATAGCAACAGGGAGCAACAGCAAGGCATTTTGATTTATCTCATTAATTAATTAATCTTATTTCAATGCTGTTTTCCCTTATATTACTATATGACTTGTTGCAATGTAACCGTTTTCGCGATGAATAATTAAAATTAATTTTGGAAAAAAAAAAAATATGACAACAAATTCGGCTTTTATCGCGCACATAGCAGCAGATTTCTATTTACTTGCAAAACTTTGATCTTTGTTCTCTCAATGTTAACTATATATAAAGGCAATGCGAGTGGCGTGGGCGGTGGTTGTTCTGTCGATTTCCTTCGCAATTTTGAATTATTTGACCATAGAAAACATCAATATTGTAGACCATCGAGTGGATGTGTGATTTGCTCGCACGTCCGCTTAACTGTTTCACCGATTATCAATTCACGACAGAGGGGTATGTTGACTACGAATTTGTATTGTGCACAGTTTTGGATGTCTCGAGTGAAAGAAAAAATCTAACACGCTCTCATCCCTAAACTTTAGTAAGGCCCTACTTTTTTAGAGAATTTTTTCACGTGGCTCCTTTATTTGCAATGCAGTTTAAAAAACTCGAGATACTTCAAATTCGATTTTTGTATATAAACTTGAATCTACTATAGATTTTCCATTTAGTCCGACATCTTTTTGGCATTTTTCTACTAACTTCAGGTCATCGCCGATTGCTCACTTCGCAAAGGACTCGAAATTATTGCACTAAAGATGTTTGTTCGTAATCTTGAATGAGAATCTTTCTCTTTTAAACAGCTTCCAATTGAAATGGCTTATCACCAATCAAAAAAGAGAAATCTGCAAAAAACCAATATGTGAAAAATGCTCTACTGCGTTATTGATTTCAAACTACGTGCTGCCAGTGCAACTCTCTATTTGCAACATAATCAAACAGCGTGACAGCAATGCGAATTTTGAAAAAGATCTAAGCTTCCGCTTTTACAATATAGAGCCGAAAACACATTAAAGTCAACTCAGTTATTACTAAAAGATATCTTATGCACGTAATACAAGCTAGAGGAGTTTGAAAATTTATGCTCTTATTCTCTCATTCTCGCTCTAAAGAAGAAAAAGCACGTCAAATTTATTCAAATGATCAAAGGAAAAAAATTGTAATATTGTAATAATAATGTTAGTAATAATTGAGTTTAGTCCTTTAAAAGAAAATGCTTAACAACAGTAACCATAATTTAATCGGGAAAAAGTGACAATAAAGCGGGCAGATCCAAAGATATCGCTAGTCATGAATACTTCTTGACAAATCATCGAAGAAAAGTTTAATAATAAGGTTTGTGAGGAGCCTAAGACGTCCCTCGTTTTGGCATCACAAGTTCTTCATCTTTAAGAGGGGAGTGCTAGACTAAGGTAGGTTAAGAATAAGGATTAACTGAGGGATTAGACGGACGAAGGAGAATAGAGGAGAAACGGTAAAGTTGCCAAACTGCAACCATGACGGTAGCCGTAAAGGAGCTGGCTCCAAATAGTCCCTGCCGAGGGACAGACTGCTACGGTCGAGTAGGAGAGTCAGAATGAAGGGAGAGCCGAAAACAACAGAGAAAAGTTAGTTAAGTTTAGGCTACGAGTTAGTTAAGTTTGGGCTACGCGAGAGTTAAGTTTAGGCAATAGAGTAGTACGTTTTGAGCTGGCAAAGCGAATAGCATTATTGGTGTTGATGGTAAGCGAAATTGAAAAGTTAATAAATAAAGTGAAAGCTTCTGAATCTGGAACAATTTTGGGCACTCATCTTACAATTATTGAAAAAAAAATTCCTTCAGTTCCGACGTAATTAAGGCTGAAACGCATTTTTAAACTTTATGCATGCTCTCCGGCCGTGCTGTAACTTTCTATATTATCTTTTGTAATATCGAATATTTTAACAATAAGTGGTCAGAAAAGCGGGTACGACCTAATGTCTCTCCTGATCGGAAATACGTTCATTTACACTTTTTAAGGAGTCTATGATGCTTACTTCTGCATATTGAAAACTCAATGTTAAAATTAACATGCCTACATGATCCGGCAATTAATAAAAGAAAAGCCGGAAAACTCCTTCATAACAATAACTTGCTTACACAGAAAAATTGATATAAAATAGTACTTCAAACGCTTGCAATGAAAATTTCAATTCACGTTTCTATTAGAGCTGCAGTTAAATTTTAAACGAAAACGTTTAGATTTTTAAGAAATAATACGCAAAAAATCTGCTTACCAATCTTGATCGAGTGAAGTAAACCAAGTTGAATGCTTGGTTTTAATACTGGGATGTTTTTGCGCACTAGTGTCTTCGTGTGGTATTCCAGATCAGTTCTAATTATCTTTTAAAAGAAGCATGAAAAAATAAACCTTTCCGATCAACGATTTTCATATCTCAATTGTAAAGAATTTGAGAAAATCGGTCCAGCTGAGGGGTTCCATTCATATTTCAGTTGCTTCACCAATATCTTGATGTAGAACTATGAGGACAACCGTTTTTTAAGAAACTTCTTTATTGCTTACTGAATCCACTGCCAAAACAACTTTCCTACAAATTCTTAAACACTGTGCTAAACCAATTTAGTGGTTCACAAAATGTTAAGCCCCATATTGAAAAGTGCACAGCAAGAATAATAAACTGTAGCAATAGCAACAGGGAGGAACAATTTAGTATTGCCTTCTTTACTTTAGAAATGACGAGGGTTTCTATCATACATATTGTAGAAGTCATGCAAAGATCGACACGTAACGCGCAGTGAGTCGTTCGCTTCATAGTTGGCACGAGTTTCAGGCAATTTTATACACCAATAATTTGTTGGTTGATGTTGCCGTGATATGAATAATTAATTAATTCAGTAAAAAGAGCGAATAACAATTGCCAAGTATGTCTATTTTCCAAGGTTGGAGGATGCATGAATGTGGTGGTAGCTCAAACAGCACCTAACCCATTTAGCACTGTTACGGAAATCCCAAAGCCAGTTCATTCCAGCTAATTAAGCAATGAATTCCCTAAAAATGCAGTCGCCGGCCGAGGAAAACGATTAGTGGAAAAACAGATAGAGAAAAACCAATATACGCAGGCGCGGCATGCAGCTACAGGTCGATGAAAACGGTTACCAGAAAAGCAGGTTAACGAATTAAAAATCAAGTCATAAAATTAGGTAATACTAATATGATAGCAAAAATGTATATAAGTAGAAATATTTTTGAAAGGCAAAAGAGTAGAAAAAGAATATTTGAGTTAGCCAGTCGAAAGTAATGCCAAAAATAAATTGTAAATAATCCTACATTCTAAGGAATATAATTGTGAATAAAAGAACTGTGAAGTGTATTTCTCTTGAACAAAATATCCATGGTTTAGTGGTACGAATCTTATTATAGAAAAAGTTGAAATTTATAACAGTACTTCAGAAGTTTGTCTAGAATTTTATTCTATAAAAAAAGAATAAGAAACATTTTTTTTTTCTAATGGGGGATGTGAGAGGTAAAACAATATCTTTGGTTTTTTTTTTTAAATTGGAAAAAATAGACAAAATGAAAAAGTCAAATTAAAAAATTGACTTTAAAATTGAGACGCATATAATAGAAATAATGTTTTTTTCATTAAGTATTCAAAAACTGTATATACATATATTGAAAATAATGCCAAATGAATAAAGAATTAAAATAAAATAAAAACTTCTCCGAGTCACATTTCGAAACAGTTTGTGTAAAAATGGTGCAAGCGATTCAAGTCATTTTAATCAAGAGAAAGTCAATTTCCCAAGCCGAGAAGAGAAAAAAGAAATATACATCGAAAATGAAATACATTAAAAAAAAAAACCCGGCAATATCAAATGACTAAATATTGGTAGCTGACCACATACTACATAAAAAAAATAGATAAAAATAAGGAGGAGAAAAGCAACTAACTAAAGAAAAAGAAATCCTTCATAGCAGTCATTAATTAAATATTATTATTTTTAATTATTTGTATGTTTAGTTGTTTAAATAATTTTTATTTTTAAATATTTCAATATTTTTTAACACATCGTCACATGCCACATGCATTCGGTGGCAGGCAAGTCTTTAATGTTTTTTTATTTCCCTCTCCTAGAATAATTAATAATTTTACCACGCAATTATCATTTGGTGGAAATGGAACGGTTTTACCTACGTAGAGTAAGTTACAAAAAAGTCGTTTACATCATAACTGAGTTCTTCAAAATAGGACTAACAAGGTTAGTAAACAATACTTTTGCTAATATAAGGATCTTTAAATTCAAACGACCATAGTTTAATAAACGCCCGTAAAGTTTTTTCAAGTAATTCATTATCGACATGATGAAACGCTTTCGAAAAATGTGTTTAAAAAATATCAGTTTGTTTACCCTGTGAGAACCCTTTATAGACTTTACGAACAAGTTCCAAAAGGTTAGTCGGAGTAGGCTTACCCTTAATATAGCTATATTGAGACGATGACAGCATAGGCATTAGCGATGGTCGAAGTCTGCTCACTCAGAAATGTTCCAAGAATTTAGGAGGATTAGTCAGTTTAGCGATTCCATTATAATTTTCAAAATTATTTCTAGCACCACACTTATGAAGGGGAATTAAGTAGGATTCTGTCCATAACTTGGGAAAGCTTGCTTTTTCCTAGAATAACAGTTAAATAACAAAGTTGAGGGAATATGAAGAACATTAGCGTAAAACCGTAAGATGCAGGACGTTATTGCGTCCGTACCAGGTCGACTTGACGTTTTTAGAGTGGGTAACGCATTGAAAACTTTTACATTAAAAAAAACAGCATTGGGAAAAATATCAAACGATTCTAAATGATTAGAGTTACACATTGAAGCATACTATAATTCGAAGAAATTAGCACACATGTCACAAATGTCTGCGGAACTGGAAGATACAATATTATTAAAATAAATAAGCGTAGGAAATCCAGACGCTTTGCGTTATACATTAACAAACATAAAGAAGCACATCGGATTCGTCTGAACCAAGTGACTCATTTGGTTGATGTATTATTATAAGCACATTTATTTAAAGCTATGAACGTGTTTCTTATTCTAGAATAATCGACCAAGTCGACAATCGATCCAGTTTTTCCGTATTTTTTGAAAAGTCTATTCCTATTATAGCGTACTACTCTTAACATTTTGGAAAACCAAGTCGGCGCGCATTCGTTAGTAAAGTAGAGCTGAACGGGAACACACACGGATATAGCGGAATGGAAAATCGAATAAATAACAAGCAGACTCCCTTCGATGTCATCATAATCAATATCCCAGCATACCCTCGACTACGAAGTCTGACCTAATTAGATTTTTCAAAGAAATTAGAATTCTTGGTGAACACTGGAGATGAGTTAGAGTTTCTGGCTGATCAGTTAAGTGAAGTCAAAATGGTTGGGTGATATTCGTATTTCCGAATGACAAATGAGGGGGTACAAAGAATGGATACATTGGTCGTATTACAAAAGAATAAGTCCAAAAGCAAATTAGTGGTTCAATTAACACAAACATAGCTCAAACATAGGCTCAAAAGCTTCATCATAATAAGCCCCACTTAACATTGAAATTCCAGGAAGCATTACGTTGATTAAAATCTCCTGAGGACACCAAACGAATAAGGTGGAAGAGCTTTAAGTAAGTACTAGTATCAGTCGTCGGAGGTACGTACGAACGCGTTATAAAAAATCTCAGCAGGCTCATGGGTATTCTACCCATATGGGACTGAACTACGCGGGACACTGCCAGCGACGGCGTGTGTGCTCACTTAGAAATACATTTGGTGTTATAGAGTTTAATTTATTAAACAAAAACGGTTCAAGCACTTTTTAAACTGAATTTACAAACAATTGTTGCGGAGAAAAATTTTAAGAACAACCAAGACAAGCAGAGTTGTTAAACTGAGTTTTGTATTACTAGATGTATGCAAAGCATGCATAAGTTACCCTAAATAGAATAAAGTAAAATAAAATAAATAAACTAGAAAAACGCAATTACGCTGTGCTTTCCTTTTCGTTCCTTCCCTTTATTGGTTTTACAAAGCTCTCTTATAAATATTGTCTTATGAATACATGTGATATATATTTTTGCTTATGTAGGGCCCTTAAATTTTTTATTTTCTCTAGTTTCTATACAATTTTAATCTCTCTTTGTGTAGTATTCGTGTTTCATTTTTATCATCTTTAGTTCTGATGCTATTATTGTCTTCGAGTTCTATGACCTTTTAAGGTAGCAAATGTTCATTATGTTCGTTTTTTAATAAAACTAAATTACCTAGTTTTCTGGTAGGAAATTGTTAATTGTGCTATCATAATGTATTTTTTATTCTTCCGTTTAGTATTCTAATGCGCGCATATGCTATACTTGTTTTATATTTATTTTCTTTATCATAATCCTCCATTACAGACTGGGTCAATTTTGCTTGTTTTGTTGGTATTCGTGAATTATATGCGGAGCCTTGAAAATACTAGTTCGAAGGGGCGGAATTGATGTATAGCGAAGGGTCGTGTTAAAAAAAGATTGGAAGTACTTTATCCGATTATCTTAACCATGTAATACAGTGGGTAAATATGAACGGATGTGTTTGTTTAAGGTTCAGTGGCTGCGTTACAGAGTATTTGATGGTAATGAGCTGATAATAGTTTGTCTATTCTGAGGTACTTGCATAGATCTTCCATTAAGGTGTTTTTATACTCTGTACCTTGGTCCGTTACGAAAGTCTTCACAGCTCCTTAATTTATCGCGTTTCGTTGCCATTTTTCGTTTTTGATGACTTTTGGTATTTGTTGTAGTTCTAGCGTAATAATATCTCCATACTTTCTTTAGGGTTAAACGTTTTGTCTTTTATTACCACGCGGTGACATTTTGAATCATGATTTTCTTAGTATACCGGCTGCTGTTTCAAGCCTTTTATTTGATACCCTCAACGGTATTGCAAAAAAAAAAAATTAATCCACTACGTCGTGACGTCTATCATAAGCAATTTAGAATTAACACACTCGCCACCATTGTAGTGTCCACCATTTTTTTTTTTAGAATTAACCTAAAACTCAAAAAAAAGAAGAAAGGAAAACCTACACTATTGTAATTATGTGTGGGCATGGACGATTTGTTAACCTTTATACTGGACATAACGAAAGGGGAAGACAACTGGTCTGCTTAACCCTCGAGTAATCATCGATCAAATATCGGAACGTTAACGATTATCAGTCGCGGCCATAGATCTAGAATCGAACGAAAAAATAAAACATCAATACATAGCAACCGAATCGTAAACAACCGCTCTATACACTAGCCCATGTTAGTTTCTTCTTTCAGTTAAGCGAGTACTTATTTCCTGCTTGTCCAAATATTTTTGCATTTAATGTACAGGTGGCAGTTTTTGCGCAAGTTTGACAAAATGTGGTACGCTGACGTCTTTTCGCACTAGGAAATGGATTGGGTCGAATCGCTATTACGGGTCTTCTCAGTATAACAAATAGTTTATTTATTTTCATATTTTAACGCCTTCTGGCGAATAGCTAAGTAACTTAAAAGGGCGATTTTTTGACTGTCACGAACAGGGAGCGTCCACTGAGTCCACTGATTGGTCATAGAAAAAAAGGCTGATTTACGAAATACAGCGTACTAAATTGATTCCAAAAACTTTGATCTGATGAAGCAAATTATTGAAGCGTCTCATTAAACAAGCTCTGATGCGATAAAAATTGTTAGAGATTTGATACAAAAATTAACCGCAGCGAAATTGATATAACCATTTTCTAGACCTCACCAAATTTGACAATAAACTCTATCATATTTGTACAGTTCTGTGGACTTTTATAACAAAAATGGGTAAAGAATAATAAAACCTTTTATTTATTTTTAACAAGATAATTAAATTTGCTTAATTTGCACAACAATTTTTTTTCTTTGTCCTTTACACAAAAATATAATATATCGATGTCGCTATCATCGAAAAATTAGTTCTATTAGGCGAAATGATGTATAGCCTTACGCGACTATAATATTTCTTTTTATTTCTTTTATTTTCTTGAATGTTCTTAATTTAGATTTCCGTTCCTTTTAAAGATACCATGATTTTTAGCTTCAAATAGCTACAAAATATACATAAGAGGAAAGAAAAATACCTGTAAAGTACTGAAGTGATTTGAAAACTTGAAAACTATTTTATTAGCGCACTGAGGTTCAAAATACTGTTTCGGATTTTATAAATAAAACACAAGGAATTCTAACGTTGAAGAATCACAACATTTCTCCCTTAGATCGTGTGATGCGAACATTTACATGTAAAATAAAATAAATAAAATAGCACTCCGGTAGGTCCTTTGCCAACATAAGAAGGTGACTTTCTACTTTTACGCATTTTCTGGCACGATTTATTTCTAACGCGGCATCAAGTAATATTTGTTTTCGTCATTTTTTCATTTCCGCTTAACTTTTATTTTTTAAAAAGGAAAATTTTTATTGCTTAATGACGGTAAGCTTGTTGTCATTTGCAATTTTATTTTACTCAGCATAGTTTTTTAAAACTCTTATTCTTTTCGTATTTCTCTCGATTGTTGTGCAACGACTTATGAAATAATTAAATCATGTAAAACTACCGCTATTATTGCGTTGTAACGATTCCAAGTTAAAAGGATTTTGTTATAAAATAACTGATGTAGAACTAACTTGATATAGGAAGGGAAGGAAATGCACGCACCCACCTAAATGCCTTAAAATTCGCTAAATTCGAAATAAGTTTACATAAAAAATCAAGGAGAAAAAAGCGAGAAAAAAAAGCAAATGTACGAAAATATCATATTCATAAGATGGTACATTTAAACATGAGATGGATTTAAGCTTTGATGAAATTTTTGAGCAATTTTTTATCCAAAATAAGTAAATGCCGCTATGCATAAACAGAATTTTCTTTCGCCTCCCTCGGCAAGAATATGGAATTTTTCTGCCCCAACAATATACATATTCATTAATGATAAATGTGTGGGGACTGAGTATATCAGACATTTTGCGATATCAGGCCTTTGCGTTAATGTACAATTTTTAGGAAAAACTTTTTTTATGTCGCTTAATAGATTTAGAATGTGTGAAGAAAAAATTCATTAGCTCAAAGTTTTGGCGATTTTGCCCAAGTACCCGAAAAGGACTGGCTGTTTCAAATTAGTTCCTCCTGGGAAATTTTAATCTAATATGTTGCCTGGAGGTTACTAAATTCTTAATTACACTAAAGGATATCTTCAAAAAGGATTTATGCTTGTGTGAACGCGTTCTCAAACAACTGTGACGTAGCTTCATTGAGTAGATATATGACTGACAGCAGTTCAAAAGTTTCAGTGAGCTTCCCAAAACTGTTAAAAGTTTGGAATTAAGTTTTTAAAGTTGATTTTTATATCTTCTGAATTACACATCTCCCTGTCACTTTCTTTACCTTTTCGGATCAAACATAGTATAAATTCTATATAACAGATGGTACAGAACGCCAACTATGTGCAAGCTCTGTGGTCATACTTTTCTCTTTGCAATTTCTTCTTTTGGCGTGGTATAAATGTAAAGTAGAACTATACATCCCAAATTCTATGAGGTGTAAAAATTGCCAACGCCTGTGTCATACGGCAAAAAGATGCACTAGTGCTGCATCTTGTGCTAACTGTGGTCATCCTCCACATACTGAAAACTGTACCCGTAGTTTCTGCATAAATTGCAATGATCAACACTCAGCGTTAGACAAACAATGCCCACGTTTTCTACAGATGCGTGAAATACTAAAAATCAAAACAGAAAGTTACTGTAGCATGGGCGAAGCGCGACGCACATACCGGGAAAGAAATCCATCTGTAGCCCATGGAATTGGCAAAAGTAATACCTACGCTGCTGTTGCCTCGCAAATCGAGCCTAGTAAGACTTTAACTCCAACTGCTTCCAATGAAAAACCTGTTCCACCATTAACCAAAAATTATATTGCGAAACCAGTTACATCACCCGCCAAAGATAATATTGAAGACACCAAAGCAACTGCAAGTATTGAAAAAATTAAAACAACAACACATATGCTAAAATCTAATATACCAAATTCTCCAGAATCTCCAGCTCTCAACTTTACTCAACAAATCACAAGTGGTAATGAATCCATTCTTTCATCCATTAAACAACCTTCAAAAACCAAAGCAACTGCAAATATTGAAAAAA
>NW_023998531.1:506312-516095 GCF_014805625.2 Glossina fuscipes
GATGAGATTTCTAATTACTTTGGAAAAGTGTGGTGCGAATACTCCTCTGACAGCAACTTCTCCAGTGCTTTCATTGAAAATAAAAGGACTCCAATATCTCTTCCAAATAATATCGATAGATGTGCCATGTCCTGGAAAATTGCGTATCTACCACAGAACTTGGAAGTTGTCTCTCCAATTTGAAGGGGAAGACACCTGGTCTAGACCGCATCTCATACCAAATGATCAGTGCTATGCCCAAGTCTAGTAAAAAGAAATTACTGGACCTATATAATACGGCATTTATGACTGGCCATATACCCTACATGTGGAAACTGGCAACAGTTGTTCCAATTCCAAAGTCAAAAAATGTCTCCACCGCATCAGATTATCGCCCAATTTCTCTTTTATCTTGCCTCTCTAAGGTATTAGAGCAGATTATGGCATCTAGATTATCTTGGTTTCTTGAGTCCAAGAACCTAATAACAAAGCAACAAGTTGGTTTCAAGCGGGGTAGAGGATGCATCGACGCTCTGTTACATATTGATTATTTCACAAGCAAAGCAATTTCCGAACGAAATCACGTAACAATTCTCTCAATTGATTTCGAAAAAGCATTTGACAGAGTTGGTCTTCATGTTATCTTAAGACATTGATATCATGGAATGTCGGACCCAAATTCTTCAACTACATCAAATCATTCATGTCGCATCGGCGGTTCAAAGTTAGAATCAACAATCATCTTTCTGATTCCTTTCAGCTAAAGAATGGCATTCCGCAAGGCTCTCCTCTCTCTGTCACGCTCTTCCAGATCGCTTTCAACGAAATTAGCGAAATTCTTTGCCGTGTACCAAGAGTGGAACATTGTCTCTACGCGGACGATGTATACATTTTTACAAAAGAAAAAGACAACACGAAAGCAATCGACATCCTCGAATCTATTGCATGTGAGATCTCCACATGGGCAAACTCGTCAGGAGCTAAAATTTCTATACAAAAATCAAAAAAAATGCACATTTGTCGAAAACAAATGTGCGATGCAGGAAACCTACTGGTGCATATTAACGACTTACCAGTACTAAATGTGCAGACGCTCCATGTTCTCGGGCTCACGTTTTCCAACAATTATCGTTGGAAAGCACACTGTCTTCGGTTAAAAAACTCCCTTTTAACAAGGGTAAATTTCATACAGTACGTTGCTTGGAGAAGCCATGCGCATATTAACACTATTGCTTATCTTACGAAAATGCTTGTGTTAAACAAGATTGACTATGCTTTGATAATTTATGGCAATAGCTGCAAATCTAATATCAACATCCTTAAACCGGTCTATCACCAAGCCGTCAGAGCAAGTTGTTATGCTTTTCGGACGACGCCCATAAATAATATTATAATTGAAACTGGTCTCCCAACTTTAGAAGATAGACTGTATGAGTTAAAAGCTAAAATAGTCCCTAAGCTTCTTAATTCAAACAAATCCATTCTCGGTGATGACGTAAGAAAGGTTATTATTGCGAAGAAAATTCCAAAGTCACCATCTGCAATTGACCATTGTTTGTGCATCGCAAAGGAATTGAACATTCCCTTAAAAATTTCCCGCCCTTTTGGTGTTAAACCTCCCTGGATTTTGAAAGACTGCTCTTTTGACATCTCACTGTCTATGCACAAGAAAGAAGATACTCCAAATTACGTCTTCAGGAATCTAATAGCTGAAAAAACCCAAGTATTGGACCGTACTGGTTGGAATCTTTTGTACACAGACGGCTCAAAATCTCCTTGTGCGGTGGTAGATGCTACAGGACGGGTTCTTCTCAACCACATATTTCACGAAGGTACTTCAACTTTCACAACGGAAGCCAGAGCTATCCTTCACGCTGCCAACCTTGCCCATAAAAACAAACTCAAAACCGTTATTGTTACCGACAGTTTGTCTGTATTACAAGCTGTTCGGAATCCTTCGACTTTGAGATGGAGCACCATCAACAAATTAAGGAATATAATTACTACACCCGACGGAAAAATTAAAATGTTATGGGTACCAAGTCACATCGGTTTACTGGGAAAGGAGGAGGCTGATCGAGCGGCAAAGTATGCTGCTTCTGCTCCTCTAATTATGGATGATGTCATGGAAAAGTTGGATCTGGAAAGATACATTGGAAGAAAAGTTAAAGAGAAAATTGCAGAAGGAAATTTACAATACCATCATCAACACTACTCTTGCATTAACCCTCAATTAACTCCTCCTCTATATCCAACAAATGTTGAGAAAATCAAGATCGAAACATTCTCGAGAATTCGCCTTGGTCATAAAATTGCAACTCACCAATGGATCCTGAAGAAGTCTCCTTCCCCAATCTGCTGTTGTGAAAAAACTCTTATTATAAAGCACATTCTCTGCGACTGCCTTAACTTTTCCTTGGCTAGAAGTATTGCGTTTGGAACGATTAACTCTTTGAACATTCTACAATCAGCTTCAGAACAGAATATCAATTCTATACATTACTTTATTAATACTACTAAGCTCATTATCTAACGTACATTTTATTATTCTTTTTTATAATTAGAGCCGATAGCCTGTGTTGCTAGTGCTCAATGTCTTTTTTTAGTCTAAGAATTCATTTCGTTAGTCTAAAATTAAAATAATAATAATAATACTACAAGTTAATTCTAATAAATTATTGGAGGTTGGCCAATTTAGGTTGGGATCCGATTGCCTCTCTTTATCGCTATGAAAATAGGTTGCTTCTGTTATCCTTACCGTCTCTTGAGAAACGTAGGTTCGTTCTTGGTGTTTCCTTTGTAATCAAAGTAATAAATGGTGCTATTGACTCACCTTCATTTAATATTTATTTATTTATTTATTTATTTTATTCCTACGTATACTAGAAACTCAACTAAACAAATAACAGTCGAGTTCAATTGGCTCATAATGTAAAACTTATATTAATTAATAATAAAATTTAGCATAAGTATAATAAAACAAATAAAAACAAAAAAAGCATGTACACTATCAGCATAGGGACACACTTACAACCGGTACACGACCAAATTGCAAATGAACTCCAAAGCCATCGCAAACATGCATAAGCCTGGCAACCGATAATAATTAGCAATAATTCATTTTGGAATCGTAACGGCTTTTTAAGGATAAAAGCCAGTTTAAGTACGACATAGGTAAATCGCGCGTATTAAGCAATGTTGCTTTAATGGACTTTAAAGAATCCCATAACGAGAATACGTGGTAGACTTCATTTAGGTTCCTGCAAATGACTCTGAGCGGATTAAACAGCTCGTAATTATATTTACACTGACTAAGCTTAACCAAGATAAAGTGCCTAGAGAAGCGGTTAGGGATATTAAAGCCTATTTCACCAAGTAATGAAAGGGAGTCAATAGCACCATTTATTACTTTGATTACAAAGGAAACGCCAAGAACAAACCTACGTTTCTCAAGAGAAGCTAAGGACAGCAGAAGCAACCTATTTTCATAGGGAGGAAGAGAGGCAATCGGATTCCAACTCAAATTTCCAATGGCAAACAGCAAGAATTGCTTTTGAACAGATTCAATTGAATCTACATAGCACCTATAGGAAGGAGACCATACAACAGAGGCATACTCAAGTATAGGTCTAACCAAACACATGTACATCGTTTTTGTAATGTAAGGATCATCAAGCTCTTTGGACCACCTCTTTATAAAACCAAGCGCGGAGCTAGCTTTGCTTAACGAGAGCTCAATATTCAAGTTAAAACGTAATCTATGGTCAAATAGAACGTGATCGAATCGAAGTCCTCCAACTTATGCGAATCTATGAAATACTGAGTAATGAATGACTTTCTTCTTGAGGAAAAGGTTCTTACATTTATTTAAATTTAGTTTCAGAAGATTCAAAGAGCACCATGCAAAAAAATTATCCAAATCACCTTCAAGCTGATGTGATTGCGATTCAACAGAGAAGGAAGAAAACAGTTTCATATCATCAGCATACATTAAGATCTGACTGGAATTAACCACCGATGGGAGATCGTTAATGTATAAACTAAATAAAATGGGATCTAAGTGACTTCCTTCAGGTACGCCAGGCGTAACGGGGAAATCATCCAAGGTGATGAAGTCCTCTGAAGGATCTATTGTGCAGATAAGAGCTTATCCATTTCGCTATGTAGAAAGGGAAGCCAGAGGCTTGGAATTTAAAGATAAGTAAGTTATGGTTAACCATATCAAATGCTTTGCTTAAATCTGTGTAAATAACATTTGTGCGAGAGCCACTAGAAAAAGCCTTGAAAACATGATAGGTAAACTCTAACAAGTTGGTGACTGTAGATCGCCCTTTCCGAAAGCCGTGCTGGTGCGAAGAAATGTAAGAATTAATGGCAAAGGCCAAATGCTGTGTCAGAATACGCACGAACAACTTGGGCAAGACACTCAACTTGGCTATGCCTCTGTAGTTCTCAACAAATTGTCTATTTCCACTTTTGTGGATAGGAATAAGGAAACTACTCTTCCAACATGAAGGGAAAACACCTAAATACAAGGACATGTTAAAAATCTTTGAGATCACACCACATAACTCGACAGCGCAAGATTTAAGTACACATGATGGAATTCCATAAGGTCCAGGCGAACAACTGCATTGTAGAGAGCTCAACCCTTTAAAAACGTCATCTTCCGAAATAACCAAGTTAGGTATTGAAACCGACTTAGTTATAGGATATGGGTAGTTTGCTGATAAATCGAAATTATCAATCGAAAAGTTTCGTCGAAAATACTCAGCAAATAGAGTTGAGATTTCAAAATCTTCCGAGGAATCAGAGCCTTTAAAAAAAACATGAGAGGGATATGTGGATATTTTTCTTTTAGAGTTAACAAATTTAAAAAAGAATTTAGGATTAGCAAACAGAGAGGATTTAATGAACTGAAGGTATCTGCAATAATAATGATGGTTGAGGGAGTAAAATCTATGCCTCGCCACCGAGTAAGCGATATAGTCGAGCGCAGAGCCACTTTTCGAATATTTTTTGAATAGCGAGTTTTTGCTATTCTTGTGATATTTAATTGTCTTATTAAACCACGGAGGACACCTACTTCGAGGTCGACAATGCTTGATCGGAACAGATGCAGCAATAGCTAGATTTAATGTATTGTAGAACGATGACAATAAGCTTTCAATACTACCAGTTGAGAAATCAAGCCTCAAATGTGAAAGACAATGTTTTAGTAATACAATATTGATTTTATGAAAATCATAATAATTATATAAAAAAGTTTGATTTGGCACATTACGGCAATTCAACAAACCATCACTCATATGATGAGAGGAAATTCAACAAACCATCACTCATATGATGAAATGGAAGGAATATTGATGGATGGTAAGGATCCTCAGGTAAACTAAAAGGCGGACAACGATTTACGTTAATCTCGGGAAAATTGGCAAAGCAGAGATCAAGCATCATTCATTATAATTAGGGGTACGATTATATTGACCCAAGTTATGATCAAACAATTCATTAAAGAACACAACAGCCCTATCAGACGTTGAAGTAGGAATCAAACAGCCAGAATTATCACCATTACACCAAGTGACTTGAGGCAAGTTGAAGTCACCCAATGCAACGACCAAATCGTTAAGTCTAGACCGCTTGGCCACTTCACAGATGACGGCAGCATGATTCTTGTAAATGGAGATATCAGAATTTTGGGGAATATAGGAGCAAGTTACAAATAGATGTTTATTCGTCATCTTCGCACGAATGGCGATAAATTCAACGTCAGGAGAAGTGGGAAATTCTATTAAATTGGACGGGACTGACGCAGATATGGCAATTAATACACCACCACCAATGCGATTCACTCGATCCTTTCTGAAGACTTGGAAAGAATGATGAAAAAGTTCCGACGAATGAAGATCGGGTTTTAGTCAAGTTTCAGTAAAGGCCAAACAGGAAAACTCCGTGCTCATTGAATTTAGAAAAGTAGAACGAATTTTTGAGTTTAGGCCCCTAACATTTCGATAAATGAGAGATAATAGGTCTGACGAAACATTTAGCTTCTTGAAGGCGACAAGACTATTGCTTTGGTATTACGGGGACGATCTCGAGGGATAAATAGAAGTAGGAATTAGGAATTTCATGTTAATTTTGCTGTGCAAGGCTTGTCTCATCACGATCGTCATTATCGTTAGAAATAATGCACGAACCGTACTCAAGTTGATTTAATACTTTTGTCAATTCGTTACCTTTAGTTTGGGTTCCGTTAGCATTAAACTACATATCTTCCCTTTGTGGATCACTGCATATACAAAACTTCTAATGAGAAGTGGCAATAACAGGTCCATTTTACTCCTTTCTAAAAGTCTCTTCATTTGATGAGAGTGGCTTGGCATACAATATTTTTTTTTAAATTTTTGAAACATGAATACCGGATAGCATCAAGTCCGATAAATAAATCGCAATTTAACTCATCTTCAGTTCTTAATTTCTGTATTCGAAGCACAACTTTGATTGATGGCGTAATAATAGATAAGGGTATTCTAAAGAAAAAACTTAATGCAGCAGAATTAAAAGTTGCTTGCCTCTAAATTAGAGCCGGTAGGGCCTTTCTTTTTGTTAATGCTAACGAGCGCCCAAACACTTTAGCTTTCTCGTTAGCTAGTTTGCAAAAATCATGGCTATCGATTTGATGCTATTTACGCCAAAAAATATTATAAAGGTAATTAATGTAATCAGTGTTCAGTAAAATCATGATTACTGAAATATATATTAGATAATTATTTCGAACTTTGAATAGGTTAATGAAAGAAAAAACGCGGTAAGTATCTGCGAAAGCTTATTTATTAGTTTGGGGAAAAAGAAATCCATTATATTTTCGGTAGATGGCTGCACTGATAGATTTCTCGTAAAGTATCGATCAAACAATTTCATATTTATGCTCGTTGGAAAGGTGACATTTCGCAGTAAAAAAAATTCTTTTGCTGTTTTTTGTCTGGTGCATTCAGTTGTGAGTTACAGCGTGTTAAAAATGGAAGTGAACAAAGAGAAAATTCGGTACATTTTACAGTTTTTCTTTGACAAAGGCGAAAATGCCAGGCGGCTAAAATTGTGAATGGTGTTTATGGTTCCGATACTGTAACAGCCAATTATGTGCAATTTTGGTTTCGTAAATTCCGTTCAGGAATTTTTGATGTTAAAGATCCACCTCGCGCAGGTAGGCCGGTCATCGAAAATGTCGATAAAATCGGAGAAATGAGCGAAGTTGACCGGCATGTTAGCAGTCGTAACATCGCCCAGGAGCTAAAAATCGACCATAAAACAGTTTTAAACCATTTACACAAAGCTGGATTCAAAAAGAAGCTCGATGTTTGGGTACCACACCAATTAACAGAAAAAAACATGATGGATCGAACAGCCAGGAAGGTTTTGTTATGCATTTGGTGGGACTGGAAGGGGATTATTTATTATGAGTTGCTTCCATATGGCCAAACGCTAAATTCTGATCTCTACTGTCAACAACTGGACCGTATGAAGATAGCGATTGACCAGAAACGGCCAGAATTGGCCAACAGGAGAGGTGTTGTGTTCCACCAGGACAACGCTAGGCCACACACATCTGCAGTGACTCGCCAGAAACTTCGGGAGCTTGGTTGGGAAGTTTTAATGCATCCGCCATACAGTCCGGACTTGGCACCAAGCAATTATCATCTTTTTCTTGCATTGCAAAATTTCTTTAATGATAAAAAATTGGAATCTAGGGAGGATTGTGAAAATCGACTACAAGAGTTTTTTGCAAATAGAGACCAGGACTTCTATGAGAGAGGCATTTTGAAGTTACTTTTAAAATGGCAACAAATCGTACAACAAAACGGTGCATATTTGACCCAAATCGGACAATCCGAAGCAAGTTAAATAAAGTCCTGAATTTCATATAAAAATAATGGATTTCTTTTTCCCCAAACTAATATATTTAATAAATTTGCATCTACACAATGTTTACCATTAGCAGAAATGTTTACGAAAGTTGTGACTGTGAATTATTTTATAATCACCTTAATAATTTCGTCAATGGACTGTCTATTTTCATATATACACTAGAGAAAAAAAACAAAACAAAGGGCACGATCGTGAAAACGCTGAATTCCATTTTTACTGAAAACATAACATTACACCGGGCGGCCTATATTGAATAAATTCTACAGCATTTCGTATTTCAAATAAACAAGAATTTGTAAATTATAAATAAACTTAGCCTAATCTACTTTGACAACTAAAGAGTGCTGCACTTGGCGGAATAAGCCGGGCAGCCAGGAAATTGAACACTAACTTTGGATTTAGACTGACATAGATATGTAAATAAAAACCTTTTGAAATGTTCTCCATCGATTGTGATTTTTACATAACTGTGTAATAAAATTAGAATAAGACTTTGTCGAAACCTTTTTAAGAGATCGAGCAAAACAAATAAAATAGAATATAAACAAAAAGTTGTTTTAAAATTGGCACGAATTTCGTAACTGCCATCTTTTTATATATTAATGGAAACCCCGTTCAACACATATTTACGTATCCCTTCTTATAAATAAGTGAATGGATTTTAAAAAAGAATTTCAGACTTTGTTGAAGACGTCATTGAAGACTATTGTTATTATTTATTATACTGGGCTATTGCGAATTGATGAAATAATTTTTTTTAGAAAAGACAAATGCTCTTGTTTTTATAATGCGTTATATACATATGGGTCAGGAGATGAACACCTCAAAAAAAAAATATGGATTTAACCCAGGTAGCTCTACTGCCACTCCGCCACCTTAATTTCATCGGATAAAACGTACTTGTCAAGATAAGTTTGAAGTTCTTGTATTCTTTCAGCAACTTTCTGTTCGTACCAAAGGCGTTCATACTCATATTTCTGAAGCTGGTTGATAGCCTCTTCCATTTTAGCGATTTCATCTTTTGTAACATTTTTCGATACATCGACTTTGGAATTTGTAAGTTTGCTCAAAAAGAAGTATTTCTCAAGTTCGTAATTATTTTTTGGTGGATACCTCATAGAATTTTCTTGCAATATTTTCTTAATTCTTTCATTCAAAAATATAGCGAACTGATTTCGTCGTGTTTGTTCTACTGACACTTTTTTTGTTGTTCCCGGTGAAATTGTAGAATTGTTTTCTCCCGTCGAAGGTATAAACTCGTCCATGTCTGATGACACTGTTGTTGCTTCTGAATCGCCGGTAGAGGTTGATATTGTCTCGGTCAAATTTAATACTGCTGACATCAGTATTAACATTAAAATTAATTTTTTCATTTTTAAGAATTTAAGTTGCTTGGAAAACACCGTAACACTGTTAACGACAACTTCATCAGGAAAGTATTCTTTTTTATACAAAAATTTTTCAACCCAAGCTCTGTGTAAAATGTTATTTCAATTTTTCCTAATCGTGGTAAGTGAAGATAACTTGATTTATTAAAAATGCTCTAAGTAATTCTCCAAACGTGTGCAAACCAAAAAATAATTTAGTCGTTTATTTGCTTATCTGCGACGCGAGAGTAAATAAGAATACATACGTACATATTTATATTGATTTGAATAGTGGGTTTCGTTCTAACTGAATCACGGTAATTTCGATTTCATCATACGCTATAATAACTTTTGGTAAAAAACGAGACATTCCGAGATGCGAACAGTAAGTCCGAAAACTTTAGTATTAGCGATCACGATAATCGATTGGGATTGTCTTCGACAAGTTTAATTTCGGCATTATAAGGTTGGGAAATACTTTAGAAAGTAATTTATTAGTAAACAGTTG
>NW_023998531.1:516105-538724 GCF_014805625.2 Glossina fuscipes
TACTTTATATTAAGTTTCTGACTATTGTTTTTATAATTTCTTTGTTTATGTTTACGTTAATTTCTTTACTTTTGGTTCTAAAACCATATGCTTTTGCTTACAGTTTCCTGTAACATGATGTAGCTGCCCATTGCTTTTACCACTTGGCAGTTTTTAACCCGAGAACAAAAATTTGTGTCATCCCCTTTAACGTATGTAAAGCATCGTCATTCTTAGTTAAAAGGAATTCAAGTTAATGATTTATTAAGGTTCCATAAAGTTATATTAAAAATGTCTAATCAATAAATTTATCAAATCATTGTCAACGCTTGATTAATAAGAATGAATATTAGAAACGAAATAAACTGAGTTTGTGTGAGAATCAATAAAATCAGTTAAAAAACCAATCATTTGTTAAATATTTCCGTAAAGAATTATTTCACGTTTAATCAATTTAAAACATTTTACTTAACCATTCTCCAGACATGACTTTTACTATATTCGATTCGTTTATTGTGTAGTGAATTTTCCAAAGCTTGTTGTTGAGATGCGTTACTCTCTGCTGTAGGGTTTGACTACGATTTTCTTTGCAAGAAAATACAGTTTTTTTAATACCTTGTTTATAAGAGTTTGCGATGCTGAGCACGTATATAAAGCAGAATTTGCGATTGGAAAATTATCAAAAGAAGGAAAACATTTATATATGTATACATATGTATACATTTTTTTGTGCATACATCTTAAGAAACGTCAAGTAAGTTACATAAAACCAAATAAGAATGAATCATTTGTTATGTATCTTTCTTGACGAAATGCGAACTTGGCAATGGACTTGATCTTGTTTCAGAGCCTAAATGTAATTTATTTTTTTGGGTATATATATGTATATTATATATATATCCATATATATTAAGCAGAAATTTATAGTGCGACAGCATTTTACATAGCAGTAGGAAGTACACTTTACACTATGACGACTGAGTACGCGTTGAATTTTACAACTTTGGTTTATTATCTTTCGTTAGCATGCAGTTTTAACAATACAATAATTACAAATAATTTTTCTTTGAAATATATTTTTCAATATATAAAAATCTATAAAAGTTCTTTTTAATTTTAATGGAAGGGTTTCACGTATATTTACTATTCAATTCGGCAATCTGCATTCGTAGTTCAAAAGAAGTTTAAATATTTTGCGAAGTTCTCATATCAACTGGTTACGAATTTTAATTATTGTCATTTTCTAAGCTGACATCCATCAGAATTTTTAATTGAGTTTTTAAAATTCTTTTAATCAATTTTTGAAATTTACTGCATATTCAGTTTATGAATTTCTACTACAAATATACGTTAAGTAGAATTCGTTGGATGTCGCGTAAAACATACTGAAAATCGCTGAGCGTTTCTTTTTTGTTTTTCTTTTGATTTCGTCCTTTTTTTTAAATTCGGCGGTTCCAGTATTTCTACCGTAAAAGAAGACCAAATGTGTTCATTAAGAAAACACTCTGTTTGGATATTTCTGCTTTCCATAAAATTTGTGATAGACTGTGACACAGACTGAAATAAAGAGTGCAGCGAAATAAATTAAATCAGAATGAATTCAATGGGATATTATTACAAAAATTATAAAATACAGCTGACTTTTATCAATTTAAACTCCGTTTATAAGAAGCCGATTATATGATGCCGTTTAACATAGACATCTTTTACATATTTTAACAATATGCAAGAAAGATTTGTGTACCTTAATCCGAATCTTACCATTAAGATTTAAAAATAATTCGTTTATCAGCCGAACAGCACAGTTTTTGTGTAGTATTTGTAAGCATATCACGCACTTTTTATATCGTACACCTCTTGTGGCGGAGAATGTATTATGTTTGCACGGGGTCTAAGACCCCGAAGCACTGGCTGTTTCGATATGAGCTTGCCTACCTGTCTGTCCGCCTAATGTCTGCTCATGTTTTTTTTGTTCAATCTACAGGTCGCAATTTTCGAGGTTCCTTTTGCACATTTTCGACCACTTCCCGTATAACCCCTTATATTAAGAAGTCTTTATATGGAAAACTATCGCAAGTTTCAAAATTTTCCAACAAAAGTCGCTGGATGAGAGTATTCCGACGTGCTAAATTGATATAAATTTGATTCGGCTGTGGAAATATTTGAACCTCTTCTCTCGTATAAGCGCTCCAACGAAAATTTCAACTTTAAAGTAAAAAGGTATAATTATTCATGGGTTCGTAATAGTAACTTCGCAAAGAAATCAAACTTACCGAATATGGATCACCGTGGCAATTTCCGCGTATAAAGATTTTTAGGATATGTAAACCCTTACATGCCAAAATGCCTTAACAGTGTTTTATGATAAAAATATGTTCATGATGACAATTTCACAATAAAATTAAGTGAACCAAAGTTGAACCACACGAGCGTATTTCTTGCAACATATCCATATAAGATTTCTCATCAATAACAAGCCCTTATATGGATAGAAAGTTCAATTTTTAGCTTTTTATGAACAACACTGAAAAATAAAGAGTTTTGTAGGAAGTAAACTATGTTTGTTAAATTTGGATCACGCCATGTGAGATTTCTTTGCATCCTTCAACATGCGAGCCTTCATGAAAAGTATGCGTTTGCATGAAAATAATGTGTAATTTTTGGCATATTCTTACCAAAGCCAAGTGATGTAGGGTATCTAACGGTCGGCTTTCTTTGGCTATATTCTTATGTGTTTTTCATGATAACGTCGTTTTTTCGTTGAAAATGGTGCGCGTGAAGTTTATTGAGGAATTTCAAAAAAATGAAACCCTCTATAAATTACAAGTTATGTATTGTTTTTACTTATTATGGGCGCATTTGAGGATTGCTCAGGTAAATTTTTGAACTAGATATACGGTCTTCTAGGAAGAGCTCTAGGTTTCCGTGTTCCTTTTTATAAATGTTGGTGCTCTAAGATAAGATCTTAGACAAAAAAGTAAATAAACATTGTGAGGTTGTGTCCATTCATGGTCGGGGCAAACCCACCGATTTATCTAAGGTTCTTCTCACAAAACATGTGTTTAAATATTTGTTTTTGTTTGATCAGTGACAATATATAGAGAATGATCTATATGATGTTGCACACAAGCTAGTTTTATTTTCGATCTTTAGTTTGTAAATCAAAAAGATGTAGTTAACACTGATTATCTTGGTTTTTGGCATGTCACAGTTGGGCTCGGACAAATGCGATAATTTCAAGCTCAAACACATGGCGAATTAAAGAGAGCGGGAAATTTAATCACAAAAGCTTAAGTATTATTATTCAACACTGATGTCTCATTACAGCTAAAACGTGTGTTTGTGTCATCGCTACCCACTGCATCCAGGAGGAAAGAAAACTTACAAACCGATCTCTGTCAACTGTTCATTACGGCAGACCATTATCGCAACCTGCACTTTTAGCTCCCATTAAAGTTGACATTTTTCACGTTCGGAATTTAGTTAAAAACAGATGTTTCGGCTGAGGTGCCCCAGGCCTGTCGTTAATCAATGTCCACTCAATCCTAACTTACTGCTGCCTATTGCTAATGATTAATAGTTCAATCTAACTTCATTCTCAACTCTTAGCTCAAAATGAGGTCAATTTCGAATCCTCAGAATATAATGATATATCATCAGATGGACGAATAGAGAGCCAGAAAGTATACATACATTTACATTTGCACAGATTTCAGGTCGACAATCCTTTTTTTTATGCTTACTAATGAAGAAAGCGAGTATATTTATTCTTCAAAGTGTTTTACAAACAAGTTTATATATATTTTCGATCGCTATGAATTTTTGAATTGCTTTGAGCATGTTCGTCTGTCCCTCTGTGCAATGTCTGCGCCAAACCTTTCCCTGCCCGTAAAACTGAAGTTATCGTTTCGACCTTAGCAAGAACATTCAGGTTTTCGCAAGCAAGTTGATATTGAAAACGGGCTGAATTGGTCAAATGAACCAGCCTACAGTGCAACACAAACAGAGAACACATGTGCTTTATAAAATTTTTTGTAATTACTCACAAACTACAATAAACATACAATTAAAATTACACGTACACAACAATTATAAAGCTTACATATTTTTTTTGTCGGGCTTTTTTTTAGCTATTTTAGAATAAATGTTATGGGTATAAAAGAGTCGAGCCGAATATAAAAGGAGAATCTGAGACGAAGGAATCAATAGTGAAGCTCCATACTTGAGCAAGTAGTACAACTGCTCCTACCGACCTTAATTTTAAAAGAATTCCTTATTTTACCATCTAACAGTTGCTACCATCCTATCCCCTGCTGGGCCTGTTTCTTATCTATTTTTCGGACGCTTATGGTCACAGAAATTGAGGTAGAAATTGGCTATTTGGTGTATAATTAGGTAATAGCCTGGATTTGAGCATGAATGTAATGTTTCCGTGCATCCCTACCCTGCATCCCTGCACCAGACCTGCGATTATTGAATCACTTTATTTTATTTGGAGCGTATACTCGTCGGCCCAAACTTTCATTTTTGTATGTTTTACGGCTATATACGACATCTAAAATGAAAAGCTACGAGTTGATACCAAGGATCAATAGTAAAGTGTAAAATAGATATTATCTAGTTTTATGCCTTCTTTGTAATATCGGTAAGTCTGCTATAAAACAAAAATTCATATAATTAAATCCTTTGGTATTTGATATATTCCACACACGAGCATTAGCAGGGAAACCGGGATTAGGGATTACTTACGCAAGAAAAGAGGCGATGTGGACGAAAGCAGTGGAACAAATGTATCGAATAGACTTGCAACACAGCAGATAAAGAAAAACTATAAGAAAATATTTTATTCTTGAATTCCTTCAGGCTCTTTTTATTTGCGTACTTGAACTCCTACACGACATAAAAGAGATATAGAGTGTATTATGCAGTTAACAGGTTAATAGCGATACAATTTTGAGTTGAGATAAATCTTTATTGTTTATTTTATATTATTTACATATGAAATTCAGCTTGGCAACCGATGGCAGTAAACAACACCAGTTAATTTTAGAATCATAATAACATGTTAAGATTGCGAGTTAGTTTAAATACGACGTAAGCAAATCGCGCGTGTTAAACATATCCATTTTGTTAGGTTCTAAGGAATTCGATTTTGAGATTAAGCGGTAGACATCATTTAGGTTTCTGCAAACAACTATGAACGGATTAAACAGCTCATAATCATATTTACATTAAGTAAGCTTGAAAATAAAGTGCTAGAGAAGGGATTAAGGACATTAAAGTAATGTGGACGAATCAATACTACCATTTATTAAGTTACTTAAAAAGGAGGAACCACCAGGAATAAATCTTCGTTTTTCAAGTGACAGCAAGGCTAACAAAAGAAACCTGTTGTTATAAGAAAGCAAAGAGACAAGTGGGTCCCATACCAAATTCCTGAAGGCAAAGAGCAGGAATTGTTGTTAAACGCATTGGATCTACATAGTGCCTATAGGAAGGGGACCACACAGCAGACGCATATTTAATTATCGGTCTCACTGAGCTCACATATAGCCTTGTAGTAGTAAGGTCTCTAAGGTCCTTACATCGCCGTTTAATAAAACCAAGCACATATCTAACTTTATTTACAGAGAGATGAATGTGCAAGTTAAAACGAAGCTCCCTAAGACCATGACCGAATTTACATTGTCCACTTTTTGCGAATTAATGAAATGATCAGTAGCGAATAGAGCCCTCCTTGAGAATGAAAGCTTCTAATATTACTCAAAATTTCATTTCATAAAATTTAGAGAGCACCACTCAACCAAGTTGTCTAAATTAGGATATACGTGAAGGAGATAAGAGTGCGATTCCAAGGAAAAGGAAGCCATGCTGAAACAGAGAAATATAGGATTTGGTATTGAAAGCTATTTTGTAAGTAGCAATTCGTTCAAACAATTTACATAACACTCAATTTGGCAACGCCTTTATGTTTTCGGGCAGATGTCTTCTTCTACCTTTGTGAATTGAAATAACGAACCCGCTCTTCGAACAACATGGGAAAATACCCGTTTTCAAAGAAAGGTTACAAATCTTTGTGATAACAGCACATAATTCCGCAGATCATGACTTAAGTATACATGACCGAATGCCATCAGGCTCCGGTATTTAAATGCTATATCCAACTATATTCAACGCAGATCCGCTTTTCATGTATATTTAGAAAAGTTTGCTTTTCTTATTTTTGTTGTACTTAATTACTTTATTGAATCACTGCGAACAAGTATTCTGAAGAGGCGGTTGTCTGCTCGGGACGGATGCACAAATAGCTAAGTTTCATACATTATAGAACGATGATATTGGCGTTTCCATATTCCCAGTAGTAAAATCTAGCGTAATACGTGGGAGATGAGATTGTATACTTGAGCAAGAGTGATTGAACATGTTAGTGTTGTATATTGAAAGGAAAAACAAACTGCCGCATGATACGGATCCTCAGCGAAACTAAAAAGCGGCCTCTCTGGCAAATTAACAAAGCAAAGATCCAGAAAACTGCGTTTGCAATTAGAAGTATGTTTGTATTGAAATAGGTTTCCGCCAAAAAATTCATTGAAAAATATACCAGCTCTCTCAGATGTTGAAGTGGGGACTATGCATTCTGAAGTATTACTGTAAGGCCAAGTGACTTGCGCTAAATTAAAGTCACCCAACATTAAGACCACATTAGAAGGTTTCGAGGATGGATAATTCGGCGACACCTCAACAAAGGACAGCATATTTCTTATAAGTAGAGATGTTTTCGTTTTGAGGAATGTGGAAGAACAAATTATACACAAATGTTTGTTATGAACTTCCACACAAATGGCAATAAATTCGAAGTTGGAAGGAGTTGAAAATTCAAATGAGTAGAACAGAAAGATAACTGATATGGCAACTACAACGCGACCATCAATACGATCAAGTCCATCTATTTTGAAAGCATAGGAGGTGATGGCGAAAAGTTCCGAAGAATAGCAACCCGGCGAGGTTTCAGTAAAAGCGAAATAAGTGCTCACTCAATTTAGATTAAGACCACCCACATTTCATATATGATAGCTAATCGGGCTTTTATAGTAAGATAACATTTCACGTTATCACTAAAGGTGTGCGGCGCCGGTCTTGATACAAATATTGTTTTCCGTGGCGAAACTGCTGTCAAAGACATAACAATCCTGTTAGAAAGATCAATATTTAAAGCATTAAGATTCAAGGGTAGTGAATTTTGGGAGGAGAAAAAATAGAGGGAGTGATTCTGCTTGTTTGCGCAATTTTGCGCTCTAAAGCCACAATCACCCGAAGCAGGGGGTAGGAAGCTTTGTTATTTTTGTCTATATTTTTCTGAGGCTTTGTTTGAATGTGAGACGACTTTGCAGAATCAGTGCAGCTAATATGGGGAAGGCTGTTGAAAATAATAGTCTCATCAGGTTTTCGATAGGAAAAATTTAATATTTGATTTGACGATGACAACTCCATAAGTACCATCGATAAAGCTAAGGAAGGGGTAGGCTAACATGGGCAGATGTACGCAAACAGGGAGGTAAAAACCTGCAAGCTACACTACAGGTTGGTCTTTCACACTTTGGACGAGATGAGTGCTCTAAGTAGCGACGCTCATCGAACATTGTTTTAACTTTTTTACAGGATTTCAGGAGTTCCTTACTTATTTGAGAAAACTTATTTTTTGTCTCCGTGAAAAATCGATGACCAGCTTTCTGCACTCGGAACATGGATGGATCCAAGACTGCGCCTACAGAAAGTCCAGTAATTGCTGCACAATTCGCATGAGAGTAATGTCTACAAAGCCGATCAGATTCAGGGTCTGTTTTGCATCGACAGGGTGTAAATAAACAATCCATGTTGAAAAACAACAGACAAAGACAAAAAGTTTGTCACGTATTCACAAAGTTTTCTAAGCATGCAAAATTTACACTATTATAAACAGGGTAAACAACTGTAAACGAAGCAAGCTAACGCGTATATTTGGAAAGCCAGAAGAAACAAGAAACAAAGAAAGACATGTTTTGACGAAAGCTCCAAGTGCTGATCACAAAAACCAAAATGGTATCCACAAGTAGAACAAGGCGATGGCTATAAATTAAAGGCAGAGAACTTTGCAATTGTTTAGGCTTAAGGCCGTAAAAACAAAAAAATAAAAAAGAACTACAATATTTATACGCACGAAACTGCTTAAATCAATTAAAAGTTGTTGCGCTGCTTTGTCCACTGATAGATCCAAATAGTGGCTAGCTGATTTGAGGGAAGTTCCTGATTAGATGGACTTCGCCGTATACTCTGATATTTCCGCTAATTTACTTGATATTTATGACAACAATGACATCAAAGTAAAAACATCACTATTTGACGGCACCACTAACTTCAACGCAATCAAGCTACAATTTGGTGTTGTTGCAACAAAAAGTATGTGGGATGATGACGAGCAAGTAGACCCCTTAATAACCTTCTTCAGAGGAGCAGCAGCGGAAATTATCCAGATAATCCCGGAAAGAAAAAGAACGGAATTCGCGGAAATTATGGATGCATTGGAAAGGAAATATGGTAGCAAACATGAGAAGAAGGTAAGCCATCTAGAGTTGTCTTCGCGCTGCCAGAAGCTGAACGAAAGGATCCAGGATTACGCTACCGAAATCGAACGCCTGGCCAATCTCGCTTATATCGGTGTGTCCAACGACGTGCTGGAACGATTGAAAATCGACGCCTTTGTTAGTGGAGTTCGTGACGCCGAGCTTAAAAAAACTATATGGACGTCACCTAAAACAACGTTTACGGAAACGCTTGGCTTCGCGCTTACATAAGAAGCAGCTAGTGTGCTATGGACGTCAAGCAGGAAGGCGAAACGCACGGAAGTTACCAGCGAGAACGATAATTTGGATGTGGTCTGCGCGGCGCTTCGGCAAGTCCTGCGCGAAAATAAGAAAGTGCCCGGTTCAAAAACACGCAAGTGTTATGTCTGCCGAAAACCTGGTCATTTTGGGGCTGCCGATCCAAACGCAAAAGGGCACACTCCACGTCACCTACACGGGATATTACGGAAGGTGCCCGCAAGATATCTAACGAAGAGGCATTAAATTAAAGAGAGTCAGCACAGCGGGGCAACGGCTGACTTAGAAATTTAGTAGCCCTAGGATGGTTATTACTTAAGCAAAGAGAAGTAGCAGCAGCCTAACAATCGATGGGAAGATCCAAGGCTGTAACCACATCATCATGCTGGACACTGGTGCCTCTCATTCAATTATCAACAGTGCAATAGTCAAAGAAAAGTTCGACCCGATAGTTGTAGCACGGTTCCAAACGGCAACAGGTGAGGAAGCTGCTATTAAAGGTAAAATTATTAGAAACATTTCGATTAGCGATGTTTCGATGAAGCATGAATTTCTGGTGGCAGATATAATGGACAAAGCGGGGGGCATCTTGGTATCACAAAAACCGTGGAGAAGATCAAGGAAAATTTCTATTGGGTAGGCATCAAGGATTCCGCAGCTGCATGGATTCGCAACTGCGATCAGTGCAGCAAATCGAAAGGCTCGAAAAGTAAGCCACGAGGGTGCTTGCAGCAGTATAATGTGGCTGCACCGTTCGAAAGAATCGCAATGGATATTGCTGGACTATTTCCAGCCAGCAATGCAGCAAATAAATACGTACTGGTAGTCATTGATTACTTCAGTAAATGGTCAGAAGTATACCCCATAGCTAACCAAGAACCAGTTTGGAACCCCCATCGAGCTGCATTCAGACCAAGGTAGAAACTTTGAATCTTCGATCTTTCAAAAGGTTTACAATTATTTGGCATTAATAGAACCAGAACGACTCCGTTGCATCCCCAGTCTGAAGGAATGGTCGAAAGGTTTAATCGAACGCTCCAAGGACATCTGCGAAAAGAGATCGACGACAATCAGCAGAATTGGGATGAAAACATACCAATCTTTTTCATAGCATACAGGTCATCAGTGCACAACACCACTGCTCTACCCCCTGCGCAGATTTTGTTCGGGTCTAATCTGAGGCTAACAGCAGACTTGAAATTCGGGACACCCCCTAATGTCCAAAGGACCGAGACCGAATATGTTTCTAGATTGAGAGTGATGTTGGATGAAATGCACCGACAGGTTCGAAATAAAACGCAAATTGTAAGTGACAGAATGAAAGCAAGATACGATCTAAGGGCTAACGCTGACGGATTTAAGGAAGGGGATTTAGTGCTATTGTACAATCTTTTAGGTAAAAAAGGTATGTCACCAAAACTGCGATGTAACTGGAAGGGTCGTACAAAATCATCACAAGGATAAATGACGTAGTCTACCGAATACGAAAACATCCCGGAGGAGGAACTAGATTCAAAGTGGTACACTTGGACCGACTGACCGCATATCGAACCGACCTTGCTCGGGACGGTCAAGATTAAGTGGAGGGTAGTGTTACGGAAAACCCATATCTAGTTAATTCCAGCTAAGGCATTTTCTAAAATAATAAATTCCTTAAAGAGAAAAAGAATATTTGAGTTAAGCAGGCGAAGGAATTCCAAAAAATGATTTGTAAATAATCCCACATTTAAAGAAATATAATTATAAACAAAAGAAATTTGAAGTGTATTTCTTTTAAATAAAATAACCGCGATCCTGTGATACGGACTGTATCTTATAAAAGCGAATTTCATAACAATGTCTTAAGAAATATATATAAAATCTATAGTGAGTTTATTAATATTGAGTTTTTTCGCTCCGCAAAAAGTAAATGCTTCTAAAATCTAGCCCATTATACAAACATAAAAATCAATTTTACTATATTGTACTACTAGAAAATGCATATTAAAAATTAAAAAAAAAACAAAAATCATTTTTCCAGTACACAAGAAAATTAAATAACTTTAACAACTCAAACAACATAGCGTTTTTATTATATAAGGAAGAATACGAAGAAAACAAATTGCATATTATTAAAAATTGATATTTAGTGGGGTATCCGTTTTACTTTATAACGTCATTTAGACTTTTTCACATTTCTGCCTAATTTTGCTTGTGTAGGAAACAGATATCTTATTCCATTCCTGTTCACTTTTTAGCTAAGGCCAGAATTTTCAAGAAAACACTAATCTCATTAATTTCGTTATATTGGGAGTTTTTCCTGGCAAATTCTAATCTTAGCTTCCTATTACGTTCTTGTATCAGCAACGTATGACAAGCATGGCAATGGTGTTGTTGTAGTATGCATTGGGTATACAATGGAGTCGCAAAATTGGTGTTTACAGACCGTTTCGAAACAACCAAAATTATTTAATGATATTGAAGGAAAATTTGAAAGATAGTGCGGACAACGTTGGAATTTTGGACACATTCAAATTCTACCAACATAACGACCTCGAGCATAACTACCGCTTAATTCAAGAATCGCTCTTATATAACTGTCCCAAAGTGCATATTATGCACCCTCTACCACAAATCACCAGGCATGAACCACATAAAAAAAACAGACCGCCCTATGCGAAAAATCAGAATCTCTTTCGTCCAAGATCTAAAAAATAGACTATAAGAGGAATTCCTACGTTTTTTTTCGTGTTCTTCCTTAAATGAAAAAAAACCCCTATTAATGACGATATGTTTTTTGAGTTGTTGAAGTTTTTTGATTTTCTTCTCTACTGGAATAATGCTCTGTTGTTTTTCTTATATTTTAATATGTATTCACAAGCAGTACAAAATAGGAAAAGAAATTTTTATGCTTTGACAATGAACTAGGTTTTACAAGCGTTTTTTGTCGGCCAAAAAAACATGATATTAATGAGATTCATTGTGCTTTATGTAATAAAACACAGATCGTATGAACTAACGAAAGCGGGTAAATACGTGAAATCACAGTAGGGCGGTTTGTTCTACAATATTAAGCTTTCCTTGCATCATCGAAAGAAAGGGGTAAAAAATTTGACCTCATAATTACGCTTCATAAATTACTTGTTTCTAAAGCAATTTATTCGTTCATTGTATTCTTTTATATTTATTTAAAAAATTTGCCAAAATTATTTCGTCTGAGCATTCTCCATAATATTTGCGTTTGTTGCTTTTCTTAATGATGTGTGGGTAAGAATATCAAGGAAAATAAGTTTGTAACTTTGCCAAATATTACTTCCATCCATAACTAAATGTAAACGTTTTCCAAAATTGCAATAAAAAAATTCATAGGACGATTTCTTTCGTCTACTCATTTTTCTCCTCCCACTTATTGAGATAAAGAAAGACAATGATGACATGAAAAAAAAATAATTTTCAAAGCTTCATGTCACTGCACATAAAATGGAAAAAGCAAAAGACCTTTAAAGGGAACACTTCGACAGCCTTCCACTGATGAAATCGAAATTTGTGTGTTGTTCGGGGATTCGCAACACGGCTAAACAATTCGCCATACTGTATAACGCCAAGGGAAAGGCTCATCCAGTTTTTTCATCAAAATCCAATGTATTTTTCTTATATTTTACATAAAGTTGACCCGATTATATATGTGCCATTTTGATCGATAACATTTTGTAAATTTTTTGGTAAGACCGTTGTTTCGTTGCTATAGAATTTCTGAAATGACGCAAGTGGTTTTTTACAGACAGACCTTTTTTAGAAGCAAGGCTAAACGAATGAAGCAAGATCGGTCCCGTATGGTGGATGCATCATCAATTCCTAACTGGGTTCTCCCATTTTTTTTTGGAGTCATTACAGATCTGGTATTGTCGAGATGGAAAATTAGGCAATCCTTATTGATCTATACTGAAAGTCAAATCACTTTCCAAAAACTTCCTTGAGCAAGCAGTGGAAGAAGTTTATATTAAAAACAAAAATAAAGGTAAGAAAATACCGGATGAACTTGTCTCGCGTCGTAATGAGTCTGTGAATTGTTTTACCGATTTCTAAATCGATGTCTGTCACGTGTAAAATATTAGGCGCTTACATGTACTCCGATCACTTTTCATTCCAAAAAGGACATATTGAGAAAAATTTGTACAATATATAATCAATATATTAATCAAAGTATTTTCCATCAATTTTTAGAATTTTTTTAGATTTGCAAAGTTGGTGGATAAATTTTTCTTAACAATATGGAACTAGAAGATGAGAGATAAATTTTATCTCATTCACTTTTTTATAATAATGAATAAGAGCATGGACCGCTAAGCATTTTATTGGTGACGGGTAATGTGGATTCGGCCCCAACCAGACGCAAGTTTCTTATTTGTGTTTTTTCATAATTAAATTTCACGACTTTGGATATGCATTTATATAAAAAAATTATACAACTGACCGTGATTTTCAATAGTAGACATAGAATAGAAGACAACTTAAACAATCAATACTGCAGAAGACATTTCAATAGCAGTGTGTATTGTAGTTGGCCCAGCATATTATTGAAATATTGCTTTCAACACTTTTTAACCAACTGAAAATCAAAAGGGATTAAGAAAATTTGGGATGCAGATTAGCATTGCTACGTGCGCATAAACAGACGAACATAACACACATTAATCTATGTATTTTTCTCAGAGTAACGACGATTGAAGTTTATTTATGTTATATTTTATTAAATCAACCCTTATGCTAAGGAACAGAAAAATAAGATTAAACTCTAAGCTCTTGCACGCATTGCACTTTTTGTCCTTCAGAGCAGCTTTGACATGTTTTCCATTTTTAAATGTTTAATGGAAGCACAAAAAGCCCTGAGGAACGATTAATTACCTGCAGCAGTTATTCAAAATAAAATCTATTGTTGCACACATTTACCTGTCTAAGTCTTTATAGCTATTTTTGTTTTTTTAATGCGATTTATTCAAAACTCTTTGAAACAACTTTCTTTAGCAGAGTAGGGAATTCTTGATATGCCAATTTAAATATTTTTTATTAATAAATGATTGCGTTTTTTGATCAAAAGTTTTTCATTCAGATGCTCGTCAGTCACAAACTAATTAACATTTTTAAAAAATTCTGCGTATTTTGCTTTCCATAGGCAAGTATGTTAAGCGATTTTTTTAATTTAAATTTGCCACATCTACACTGCTACACAGTTAAGTTGAAGATGCCAAGCGAGAAGTGTGATATCATTTTTTAGTACGTTTCATACTTAACTTTTTTCTTGAATACATAAATGTATGCTTAGCATATTCTCGAATATTATTATTATGCTGCTACAGCGGTTTTTCCTTCTTAAGGGGTAATAACAACTTGTGCTCGAGAAATATAGGACTAATTTATTTATAAAAATTAAAAGGTTTTTACAATGAAGGCAAACAGCCTTACAACGCTCTTATTTCCTATTTTTTCAAAAAAAAATCGTAACTTTCGTAAGAAAAAACTTTTTCCCTATTTGACCTCCGTTATTGCCCGCCGCAGAAATAATAAACCAAAAAATTTGTAGAAATATGATACATAAGCGTAGCGATAGAAAGCATCAGAAGGTTCTCTCAAAACATTGCTTTCAAGGAGAACGTGGTGGATTTTATATATATTATATCCTGAACCATTTGTGGGCAGGGATATATTAGGTTTGTACGAGTGCATGCACCACAGAAGAACTTGAGATAAACTTGCCTTTTCTTACACCTTGAATAGCCAGTCTGTCCATCTTGTTTTATTGTGCTTCATACGTTCATTGCGTCATTCGAAATTTCAAACCGTGCAACAAATCTGCAACGAATGTTAGTTTAGACCAAAAATACTTCTCAAAATTGTTGAGGCTTTGGCGTTAAATTGGTACGATAATCTAACGAACTAACAAACGCGCATTCGTAGATGTGTGCTTTTTGTCATTTTCTGCCTGATCCCATTCTACGAACTTCTTATTTTTGTTTATTATGTTTTTTTTAATCTACTGCACAAGTTCATTGCTACTACCCTCGTGAACAACAATTCTTCCATTCAAGCTTATTGTTGAAAGTTAAAGTCAATGAAAGGAAAACATGGAGAAATTGATTGACACTAACATTACCCAACATTAGAAAATATTTCGCAACTGACCAGCGCAATAGCAAACCGTTCGCCAAACCAACAACTGGAAACATTAATAGGATACAATGTCTATTGGTCAGCATCCCGAACGTCGACTACCTTTGACAAAAACCAAAGACAAACAGAAAGGAATGTAATTTGCAAAGGCATTAGTGTCATTACTATAAATACATGCTGAAGTCGTTGCTGTCTTTTTCTATTTGTAAATGAAGTCAATGAATTTTGATTTACGATTTGATGAGCAAAACAAGTGAGTTCGAAGCTCTTCGCGATGTTATTTTGTCAAAAAACTTTAGAGGGCGGAGGAAGAAAAAAGTACAAATGTCAATTTTTTGTCTGAAAGATAAGCTTTATTGATTTTTGGTATAATGATGAACGTGCAGTCTTCAGTTATTGTTTTTCTATCTTCAATTCACCGAATGAAGCTGTTTTGTACCAGAAGATCTTTATATACTCGTTAAACGGGCTACAAACATTGCTCCGGGGTTCCGTTAGGCTGGAGCTAAGTATAACGCAGGAGTGCAAAGGATATCTGGTCTTATAGCATACGTCATTTTTTCCATTGATATACATAATATGGTGTTTTTCTTGCTCATAATTCGACTTGCGCAAAGTCCAATAAATCTCTACAGATAACTTCTGCAATATATTATAACATAATAGGTGCTTCCGTTAATTTTGGCCATTTTTTCACTTGAAGATGGCGTTTGTTGAGATAATTGTGTGCGATATTGTGTCCAAAGGAATTTTATTGGTTTGGCAGCGACCCAATTATCGACCCATTATCGCGCTACTTCAATTTTGCGGAGTCGCATGTCAGCCACGCCGTGCTGCTCTTTTGGTATCTTTCTCACCTGTAAATGTTTGGAAACGGTTGATTCGTCCGTTGCTATGCTGTTCGAAAGTTCTTCGAGAGTTTGAGCTGGGATATCGGCCACTAAGTCGTGTGATTCATACTCTTTGAACTCGCTCTCGGCCATTGGCATCAAAATGGTCACTTTTGCTAAACCTTTGCTTGGGGTATGATGGAGTAGCATCTAAAAATGTTTGAGGGGCTTCGACACCAAGTTTCTTCAAATCAGGCAACAAGAGTGATCAAATGTACAACTTTGAGCGCTCCATGACTAACATCGGCGTACGCTGAATAGATCGACAATAGTAAATGTAAAACCCACTATCCCTATAAATCCCTGCTAAAAAATGCAATAGTTTTGACGGAAGTGAAATGTGCAAAATTTTCATAGAGTGGAACACATTTTTGAACCCCCGAATAAGCATTCTTACAAGTAATAAGTTTTTGTATTACAACATATGACAATGAATTTGAATGTTCAGAATAACGTTTCGGCACATAAATTCACCGCGATAGGTTTGAACCATGAATATCCTTGTTTCGTACAAAAGCGTTTAGATGGTAATGCGGCTTGATTTTTGGTATCTTGTTCTCGAGAATAATGAAAGTATAGTATTAGTTGACGTGGTTTTGGGGAACGTATGTGATGCTTAGCTTTGTCTGGTTATGAGGTTTTTACTTGTATTTTTTTGGTAACTTTATAATATTAAACAACTTCAATTCAACTTTTATTCTTTTTAATGTCATTATTGCTTTATTATCTATCGATACTCATCCGAAGGAAAATTTTTATTAAAGCTGCTTGCATTTAAAAGAAGAAAAAAAGTGACACAGCACTGTGGTTTTTGAGGGTTTTCCGGAACAAGACGTCATTCTATTACCCGTTATTTCTTTCGTAGAATTTATAATAAACCGCTCTTCAGTAATTTTTATTTTTTTGCCGCATCTCGCCTCAGAGATGCTTTTAATGACAAGCGTGCAATCTAAAAGTAGATTGTTGGTGGAACGTGTTAAAAAGAGGATAGTGACAGTGTAGATTTTTGCCTATTCCTATAGAAAACAAAAAGAGTACTTTGTGGAACTGTAGCGAAAAAAGGAAGCGTTTAAATTGGTCTTCAAGATATAAAGAAAATATATTAACAAATCCGTGATTAAAAAGACTGCATTTAAACTTCGCAGGCTTTGAATGAGTATATTTATTTGATCTTGATTTATTTGATGTACAAAAAGCATCCATTATATATACTATTAAGGTATATGCGCAAATTCATCATCTATTTGAGAAAAATTGTCAAATAATAAAAATTAAGAAGCGCCGGATGTTCAATTACACCAAAGGTTATAGTTGCATATAATTTCGGCAATTTTGGGAATGCCAGTCGAGTCATCAGAATTACACTTCAGATCAGATCGGGAAACCAGATTGCATAAAGACAGCCAGGGAAATAGGCGGACGCAAAGACGAAAGGGTGAACATAATTAAATCGATAATCTTATGCTAATTCAGGATGTATGTCGGGTTGTTTGTTTGTCTGATGTTTACGTCCGAACATTGTAAACTAACTAGCCTATAATACACCCTCCTTTCGGTTTTGAATATAGGGTTCTTTAGGGTTAATGCCATATTCTTGGGAATACACTTAAGCAGTAAGGTTAGGTCCATTAGGACCTATTACCATAGGTCGATATGGAGCGTACTCAATTTATCTAAAGGGCGATGGGGTGTTACTTCGCTTGAAGAATACTCTTGCAATAAAATGGCAAAAATTTTCTAATTTAACATTACCTATATAGAGTGGTGTTTGTCGCGTTTTGTTCTAAAATACAGATAAAGAATTCGATGGAAATGCTTCAGGAATAACATTTTTAGCTCGGCTTCGTTTTCGCAAGAAGTATGATTTCATTAATTTCAAAGGAATAAAAGTGTTGCAAAGAAAAATCTGCTTTTCTTAACCCAAAAAAATAAATTCACTAAATAAGGTTTTGTTATCTAAATATTACTGATACAATTCTACATAGAATTAAACCAATCTTATGAAGATTTACTATTGTACTGCGAATTCTATACAGAGTAGGATAAAACTCCGCTATTGTCACGAACGTTATAAAAGGTGCAATGATATAATTAATACGTGAAATTTCATTTGACCAAAAGATATTCTCCTTTAATGCTTTATTGCTGATTGCTATATGCACACTAGCTAAACAAAACGACTCACCTTCCGATACTGGACGTAAAATTTAATTTGATAAGCTTTTAATTAGATAAAGCAGGAAAAAGATAAAGCACAAAGCGTACAAATTTTTCATAGCAAAATATTCGCTATGCGGGGATTCTCGCCCTGAAGATTATTTAAAAATTTATGGGTAGAATAAGGTTGCCGAAGTTCACTGCTTATCATTAAGTGGAGTCACTAAAAAATTTGTTCTGATAAGTAATTATCTTAACAATTGTGATTTATTTGTTATTTGATTAATTTTGTGATTTAAACTTTCAAAGTTTTCTCAAATAGTAATCTTAAACTGTTCTTCCCAGGGATTTTTAAAAAAACATGCCAGCACAACACAAACGTTTCTGTTATTTTAAATTACTAATAAAAAAATTGATGTAAGATATTATAGAAAGACTAGGTTATCATAAGATTGACAAAAACGAAGGTTTCGCTATTATTTTCTTTGCTGTTTAGCCGCGTATACTTACGCAAAGTTAAAGCGCCATGAACTTATGTATAATATAGCATACAACTAAGTAAAAAATATTTTGGAAAATGCGACGTGCTACCATTAAGCGAATGTCATAAACGTGTGCGTTCGTTTCGTTTCTTTCTTTCCGCTTCGTTTTTATTCCCACATACTATAATTTTAACTTATCTCCCCCATCAGCTATCTCCCATACCATGGAAAATTTCTGGAAGCCCTTTATTTATATCCCACTTACAAGTTCGTGGTAAGCAGGAATAACTAAAAACACTCGTTCGTTCGAATATCTAAACTTTCTTTTAAAGATACACCTCGCTTCGTACTAAATTCTACTTTTGTGCCCTTTCGATAAGAGATTAATATATGTATTTTATTGTTATTTGATTTTTATTTAAGGCGCCAAGGTTTCCAGGACTTACTTTTGCTATAGCTAATGAGGAAATGTTTAAGAATATTGCGTGTTTTTATTGTATGATAATGAACATCAGTAGTAAATAAAAATGTAATATTATGTAAGGCTAATTTCAAAGGAATGTAGAGCCGGAAAAACAAGTGTCATCATGACTTCTATAATGGAGAGCTTAAAAAAAGATTTATTTTATTGAAACTTTTTGCGCATTTCTCATGCTTTATTAAGAGTGCCTAATTGTTACTTTCTTATTTACGTTTAGTTTTCTCAAGTCTCCTGCAATTTAATATAAAAATATTTAGCTTAACAATTTATAAGAATGAAATCGATCGATTTGTCTAAAATGGTCGCTGAAAAGTGGTTTTTATACTTTCTTTACGTTTTCTTAAGTGAAATTAAATTTTTTTATAATTTTTTTCTTATATGAAAACCTTCGCATATAAGCATTGCGGCCTAGCCCCTCGCGAGCAACTTGAGCCTAACACCACGAACAGCATGATTTCTGCATTTATCGTGCATGAAAGTACACTTATACACGCTCACTTGCAATCATATGTGAAAAAGAAAGGGAAAAATTTTTAATGCCGACCTGGCGCCATTTCATCCTGGCTGCACTCAAGGCGAATAAGTAACAAAGATTGGAAGGAGCAACTGAAGCATAATGAACAAAAAAGAAAGGAAAAGCAAATTGTTATAATGAACTTGCAAAACATTGTGTTACTTTAGCAACTACGCAGCTGATAACGGAAACTATCGAATAAAACAATACGTATATATATGAAAATACTTCGCATCTATTTAATAATTAGGTGACTGAATTGTTTGAATCATTAATTATAATAAAACATAAAGCAATAAAGAATAAATTCCAAACGGAAAAAAGCTAAAAATAAATCCTTGTGCTCACGCACGTAGTAAAAAAGTTCAAAACGCCTTTGACTGGTTCTGAGATACTCATGTTTCTTTTGTAAACAGATGAAAATTTCTACGTTTAATGATAGAAACGACATGAGCGCAGGTTGTGCCATAGATATAACTACAACGGGTTATAACGTTCTTTCTCGACCTTTGGCTTTCAGAACGGCAGCAAAATTCGATTGCCTTCAGTGTGCAGTTTTGAATTTATCATGGGATCTCGGAAACAATTTGCGAAAGCAAAATAAGTACACAAGAAAAAATTCTGTACGGAATGGACCGATGCTCGTTTCCTCTTATAATATCTAAATTAAAGACATTAAAGAAGACATAAAAGTAAAGACCAAATTTTCAGAGTAAATCATAGTTTTTCGAAGATTGATTTTTAAAAATTGTCGTCGTTTGTAAATTGCATTTTTCGATCTAAAAATTTTCTTTCTGAGCAAATCGGCTATATTTTACTTTACTGGGTGATGAAATATTTGGATCAAGAGATGAAGCTATTGTGAAGGATGGAACGTATTTTGAAGGTTTTGATAAATTGTTCCATAAAAAAAAGGAGAAACTTTGGACTTATTGTGTCAGATTTGATTAACAAAGTGAAGTGTCGCGTAAAAATTTTTTTACTTGCTTAGTCTGACAAGAACACACGAGAAACATTACTGTGTTTTATACAGCAGACATAAATAAGAAAAACAGAAGAGTAAAAAGGATAGAAGAAAACAAGGAAAACCGTTGTTAGCACCTTTCTTTAATTGCGTGAGTAGCCACTATGAAAAATACGGGCAGGCAGTAGCACAAGACAAAATCGAGAAAAAATGTCATCTTGGAGCAATATATAGACATGAAAACAAGTGAAACAACAGATGAAAATCAATGGGGTAGGAACGATAGGGTGGGGTAGGGATATTATGATTATGTTTCATTGTTTATTGACATATGTATAAATCTATGTATGTGCAGCACATAATAGGTAATAATATCATCTTGTGTCTACTAATAATAGATTTTTCTAATCTATTGATAAACATATTCAAGTTTAGTGTAGCTACGACACTTTTTCTTCAGATATTCCAACAAAAGTTTTTGTTTGCTCTCTTAAACATGGTTTTTCGCTTCCGTAAAAAATTTTTTTTGCTTCCCTTGCGGCGTACCCAATTCATATATTTGCTTATACAACACAAAAAAGAAGTAAATAATTTATTTATTATAAGTATAACCCAAAGCGGGTAATCGTTGAAAATGATTTTTTACTGTGGCTGTGCAAGAGTTTGGTGCGCAATATATGGCAAAGAACAATGTTTGAATAAAAGAGAAGTTATGCCAATGCTGGGTACGATTCAACAGTCTCATGATTTCTATATAAACTTTCTTTTAATAAGATGTATTGACCGACCTAACATTGACAAGCAAATACCAGCTAAAAATGAGCATGCTGCTTAATTATTAAATTAAAATATGAGCGTATAATACATAAGTATGTTCCATTCGGTTGACATAGCAAATGATAACACAGAGCAACAATTTAAGTGAAAAAATCAGAAACCAAGTTAAACGAAGCTCAATGATTTGAAACAAATGTTTAATTAATGCTTATTAAATGTTCATTTTTTTATCATGTCAATATAGCCTAAACCTTTCTTCTTCACCTTTTCACTTCATTTTTAATTTTGTCCAAAAAGTTTTTAATGACAGCCTTTTATGTTATTGCACTAATCGATAACTCATCGAAGATCATTATTTCACTTTTATTACTTTTCCTACCATCTTGGAAAATTTCCGTCGTTAATGAGATTAGGTAGTCTTTATATATCTGTTAATTATCTCAAATATGCGCATTTCGTAGCAATATTTTGCTTTCGTTTTCCCTTGAATATGCTACTCGACTGCAATCCTACGATCGAAGAATTTTAGTTTAATTGGAAATGATTTAAAAGAAGGGCATCGATTTGCATTTTTTTGTTTTTTGGAATAGGTCGTAGAATAGCAAAATTGGAAGCCATCAAAAAGTTTTTCTCGTCTACTAGGTCTCACTTTTAAGGAGCAATTGAAACGCGAACAGGATGAGGAAAAACCGATAATAACAGTAAAAAGAAATCGAAGAACGTTTAACGATAACGATACTTGTTATATTTGAGACAATTTTTATTGTTTTATTAGTTCAGTGGTTTCGCGTGCTTCTGCTTGCAGAGCAGAATTGTGTTCAACATATCAAGTCAACATACCATCTAATATGACAACGCTACGATGGTCATTTAGACCAAATTTCTCCCTTATAATTTCTCTTTTATATCCTTTTTTTTACATGGTACATAGTATCTATTAAAAGCTAATAAAAGAAAAATACCCAAAAATAAACCGTTCCCTCATTTGGATTTACGAAGGTACGAATTGCTGGTCGCGAGTAACTTTCATTCGTCGATGTTTACTTTAAGTCTAGTTCACAAACGTAACAATTATAAGACGACTTGAAATTTACAAGGACTTCAATCTTGTAAGTTTACAAGTAATTTTTAAATATTTTTTGTGAAAAACTTTTTAATGCATATCAAAGAACGTATCTTTCAAGCTTATTTACTAGTCATTTTTCTAACATCATATGAAATTTTCGTGGGCATCTTTTGAGTTACATTTATAAGTTGAACCTTTTTCAGCTTGAGAGCGGCCCTTTGATAATTCGAAGCATGAAAAATGGTAATTAGTGGTAATAATTAATGGTAACGAACAAAGAAGACGTCTGAGGTGCAATATCCCA
>NW_023998531.1:538824-541659 GCF_014805625.2 Glossina fuscipes
CCGATACAACGGCAACTCTGTTCAAGCGCTGTGGTCATATTTTTCACTTTGTGAAAAAATTTTTGCAATTTAATTTCTTTATTGCGTTATACGTTTTTAAAAGTTTTCAAACTTATTATAATTTATTGAGCTTTTTGTGTGTTTTTTGCGAAAAGTGTTCATCGCGGATACCGTACGTGTTTTCCTTTAAATACATTAAAAAAAAAAAAAAAAAATTAAAAACATCTGACTTTTTATTCAGTAGTTTCCCAACATTTTTCAAGTGAGTGGTTATTTCACAAATAATAACCAATAGACAACAATAAGGCATAATGGCCCCGGGGCCGCCAGATAAAAACTCGAATAGATTTCATCTATTAAGTGATACAACCCCCAAAGAAAAAAAAGTAAAAATTCCGATTTTCCGGTGTTGCCAATCAGCGATATAACCCCTATTGATAAAAAATATATTGTTATTTCTTCAACCGATGCTCGAATAACAATTTCCCAAATTAGCCCTTTTGCTATAAAAAAAGCTCTAGATAGCATTACAACATACATCGACTCCATCTCGATTCTACGCGATGGGAATTTACTGGTCCTCGCTGGGAACCCGCGTGCAACCGAAAAGCTCATAAAGGCCAAATCTTTAGCTAATCTATGTGCAATTTCAGCTAAACTACATGAGAAACTTAACTCGGTTCGAGGCGTAATTTATGCCCCTTGCTTAAAGGATGTGCCGGAAGATGAAATTGTTCGCGAAATGGGCAATCAAGGTGGGTGACTGAAATATATAAATTCACCAAACTGAATGATGACGGAAAAACACGCTCTCCTACAGGAAAGATTATTTTAACTTTTGATCGCTATCGATTACCGCGAACAGTTGATGTGGCGTGGTATAAATGTAAAGTAGAACTATACATCCCAAATGTTATGAGGTGTAAAAATTGCCAACGCCTGGGTCATACGGCAAAAAGATGCACCAATGCTGCATCTTGTGCTAACTGTGGTCATCCTCCACATGCTGAAAGCTGTACCCGTAGTTTCTGCATAAATTGCAATGATCAACACTCAGCGTTAGACAAACAATGCCCACGTTTTGTACAGATGCGTGAAATATTAAAAATCAAAACAGAAAATTACTGTAGCATGGGCGAAGCGCGACGCACATACAGGGAAAGAAATCCATCTGTAGCCCATGGAATTGGCAAAAGTAATACCTACGCTGCTGTTGCCTCGCAAATCGAGCCTAGTAAGACTTTAACTCCAACTGTTTCCAATGAAAAACCTGTTCCACCATTAACCAAAAATTATATTGCGAAACCAGTTACATCACTTGCCAAAGATAATACTGAAAAAACCAAAGCAACTGCAAATTTTGAAAAAATTAAAACAACAACACATATGCTAAAATCTAATATACCAAATTCTCCAGAATCTCCAGTTCTCAACTTTACTCAACAAATCACAAGTGGTAATGAATCCATTCTTTCATCCCTTAATCAACCTTCAATTTCAAATTATTCACGTGCGCCAACTCGTTGCGCTTCAAATGTACCAAATCACCTAAGTACAGATTATTCTGCTGGTAAGAATAAATCATTCACGGAAAATTCCTATAACGACCTTCTCGACGGAGACGCTGACACGTCAACTTAACCCTCCCTCCACTCTGCTTACATGTCATTACAATTAAATAAAAATTTTTAAAATTCTACAATGGAACATTAAAGGACTTATTAATAATTTTGATGAACTCCGTACACTCCGTACAAAAGTGATTTTAATCCAACCTTTTTATCGCTTCAAGAAACCCATTGTAGAAGCCCTTTTAATCCTATTCCACCCAAATCATATACTGGATACTTCACGAATGCTGGTCAAAACTCATATTCCAAACAAGGAGTAGGTGTTTTTATAAAATCAAGTATACCTCACAAACGCATAAATTTAAGCTCAAATATACAAGCCGTAGCGATACAAATAATGTTAAATATAAAATTTACAGTGCTTTCGCTCTATATTCCACCTTCGCAATCGTTTTCTCAGCAAGAACTCTACAATTTATTCTCCGTACTTTCCCCCCCATTAATTATATGCGGCGATTTCAACAGCTGGGATACCATCTGGGGCTCAATAGTGAACAACACTCGCGGTACTGTTTTAGAAAAGACCTTTTTTCAAAGCAACCTTTGCGTTTTAAATGAAGAAAAACCAACGCACTTCTCAACTCATCATACTTTTTCACATATTGATTTAACATGTTGCTCTCCATCACTTCTTCCTTTGGTGTCCTGGTCTATTTCTGATGATCTACATAATAGTGATCACTTTCCAATCATAATCGATCTTAAACTTTTAACGTCCTCTGCTACTCCAGCAAAACAGGCCAAATTTCTCCTAGATAAAGCGGATAGGATCAATTACTCCAAAGAGGTGGAGTCATTTTTGAATTCAAAGCCATTTAACGGGAACTGCAACCATGATGCTGCTATTATGTCTAAATCGATTCGCACGGCTGCTCATCTTTCTATTCCTCAATCCAACACCTCTTTTAAACGAGCTAGGGTTCCATGGTGGAACAACACGCTTTCGTTTTTGAGGAAAAATAAAATGGATCTATGGCACCGCTTTAAGAGATGTCCTGATCATAATCACTTGTTATTATACAAAAAGGCCAATGCTCTATTCAGGAAGGAATTACGGAAATCAAAAGCACTTAGTTTCGAACTTTTCTCGAGACGAATTCACAGAAATACATCAATGAAAGTTGTCTGGAACAAAATCAACAGACTTAATGGGACTTCAAACCTGAACCAAATTTCTGCCATCTGCACTCCCAATGGAACTTTA
>NW_023998531.1:542059-559415 GCF_014805625.2 Glossina fuscipes
CATTAAGGGACTTATTAATAATTTTGATGAACTCCGTACACTCATAACTGATTTTGTTCCAACCTTTTTATCGCTTCAAGAAACCAATTGTAGAAGCTCTTTTAATCCTATTCCACCCAAATTATATACTGGATACTTCACGAATGCTGATCAAAACTCATATTCCAAACAAGGAGTAGGTGTTTTTATAAAATCAAGTATACTTCACAAACGAATAAATTTAAGCTCAAATATACAAGCCGTAGCGATACAAATAATGTTAAATATAAAATTTACAGTGCTTTCGCTCTATATTCCACCTTCGCAATCGTTTTCTCAGCAAGAACTCTACAATTTATTCTCCGTACTTTCCCCCCCATTAATTATATGCGGCGATTTCAACAGCTGGAATACCATCTGGGGCTCAACAGTGAACAACACTCGCGGTACTGTTTTAGAAAAGGCTCTCACTCAACGCAATATGTGCATTTTAAATGTTGGGAAAGCACTTTTCAGCTCATCACATCTCTCCGGGTGATTTAACATGTTGCCCTCCGTCACTTCTTCCTTTAGTTTCCTGGTCTATTTCTGATGATCTACATAATAGTGATCACTTTCCAATCATAGTCGATCTTAACCTTTGAAAATCCTCTGTTAGTCAGTCCTCTGTTCAAAGCCATTTAACGGAAACTGCAACCATGATGCTGCTATTATGTCTAAAGCGATTCGCACGGCTGCTCATCTCTCTATTCCTCAATCCAATAGTTTTTTAAACGAGTTTCCCGGCACCGCTTGAAAAGATGTCCTGATCAGAATCACTTGTTATTATACAAAAAGGCCAATGCTCTATTCAGGAAAGAATTACGGAAATCAAAAGCACTTAGTTTCGAACTTTTCTCGAGACGAATTCACAGAAATACATCAATGAAAGTTGTCTGGAACAAAATCAACAGACTTAATGGGACTTCAAACCTGAACGAAATTTCTGCCATCTGCACTCCCAATGGAACTTTAACAGACGCAGATGAGATTTCTAATTACTATGGAAAAGTGTGGTGTGAATACTCATCTGACAGCAACTTCTCCAGTGCTTTCATCGAAAATAAAAGGACTCCAATATCTCTTTCAAATTGTATTGACAGATGTGCCATGTTCTTGGAAAATTGCATATCCACCTTAGAACTTGGAAGTTGTCTGTCCAATTTGAAGGGGAGGACACCTCGTCTAGACCGCATCTCATACCAAATGATCAGTGCTATGCCCAAGTCTAGTAAAAAGAAATTACTGGACCTAAATAATACGGCATTTATGACTGGCCATATACCCTACATGTGGAAACTGGCAACAGTTGTTCCAATTCCAAAGTCAAAAAATGTCTCCACCGCATCAGATTATCGCCCAATTTCTCTTTTATCTTGCCTCTCTAAGGTATTAGAGCAGATTATGGCATCTAGATTATCTTGGTTTCTTGAGTCCAAGAACCTAATAACAAAGCAACAAGTTGGTTTCAAGCGGGGTAGAGGATGCATCGACGCTCTGTTACATATTGATTATTTCACAAGCAAAGCAATTTCCGAACGAAATCACGTAACAATTCTCCTAATTGATTTTGCAAAAGCATTTGACAGAGTTGGTCTTCATGTTATTTTAAGACTTTTGAAATCATGGAATGTTGGACCCAAATTCTTCAACTACATCAAATCATTCATGTCGCATCGGCGGTTTAAAGTTAGAATTAACAACTATCTCTCTGCTTCCTTTCCGCTAATGAATGGCATTCCACAAGGATCTCCTTTTCTGTCACGCTTTCTCAGATCGCTTTCGATGAAATTAGCAAAATTCTTTGATCGAACATGGTCTCCAATCAGACGATGTATACATTTTAACAAAAGAAAAAGGTAGCATGAAGGCAGTCAACATCCTAGAACCCACTGGACGGGAGGTCTCCACATGGGCAAACCCGTCAGACGCTAAAATTTCTATGCAAGAATCAGAAAAAGTGGACATTTATCGAAAGCAGATATTAGATGCAAGAAATCTACTGATGTGTATTAATGACTTACCAGTACTAAACGTTCAGACGCTATTCTCGGGCTGACGTTTTCCATCAAATGTCGTTGAAAAACACACTGTTTTCGGGTAAAACATTCGATTTTAACAATAGTAAATTTCATACAAAACGGTGCTTTGAAAAGCCATACGCATATTAACACTATTGCTTATCTTACTAAAAAGCTTGTTTTATGTAAGATTAACTATGCTTTCATAATTTATAGCAATAGCTGCAAATCTAATGTCAACATTCTTCAACCGGTCTCTCCCGAAGCCGTCAAAGCAAGTTGCTATGCTTTTCGGACAAAGCCCATGAATAATATTATAATTGAAACTGGTCTCCCAGCTTTAGAAAATAGACTTTATGAGTTAAAAGCTGAAATCGTCCCTAAGCTTCTTAATTAAAACAAAATTCTCGGTGAAATTGTGAGAAACATTATTATTGCCAAGAAAATTCGAAAGTCACAATCTGCAATTGAACATTACTTGTACATCGCAAAGGAATTAAACATTTCCTTGTAAATTTTCCGCTATTTTGAAGTTAAACCTCCATGGATTTTGAAACACGACTTCTTTGACTTTTCGATGCCTATGCACAAGAAAGAAGATACTTCAAACAACGTCTTTAGGAAAAAATCCAAGTACTGGAGAGTAACGTTTGGAACCTTTAATACACAAATGGCTTAAAATCTTCCGGTCTGCCACCTACTTGTGGTGTGGTTGATGCTTCAGGACAGGTTCTTCTCAACCACATAATTCACCAAAGTGCTTCAACTTTCACAACCGAAACCACAGCTGTCTTTCACGCTGCGAACGTTTCCCATAAAGACAAACCCAAAACCGTCGTTGTTACTCCTAATTTCTCTAGAAAGCTATTCGGAACCCTTCGACTTCGAGATAGAGCACCATCAACAAATTAAGGAATGCGATTACAACACCCGGGGAAAAAATTAAGATGATTTGGTACCAAGTAATATCGGTTTATTTGTAAATGAGGAAGCTGGTCTAGCGGGGAAGTATTCTGCTTGTTCATCTCTAATCTTAGACGACGTTATGGAAAAGCTTGGTCTTCAAAGCTACGTTGAAATAAAAGTTAAAGAGTAAATTATAGAAGGAAATCTACGATACCGTCATCGGCGTCGCTCTTTTATTATCCATCATTTAATTCCATCTTTATATCCAACAAACTTTGAAAAAAGAAAATCCAAACCTTTTCGAGAATTCGCCTTGGCCGTAAAATTGCAACCCACCAATGGATCTTGAAGAAGTCTTACTCCCCAATCTGCAATTGTGGAAAATTCTCACTATAAAGCACATTTTCTTTGACTACCTTAACTTTTCCTTGGCTAGAAGTGTTGTGTTGAAGCGACTAATCATGGACATTCTACAATTAGTTACAGAACTGAACTTCAATATAATGCATTACTTTGTTAAAATTACTAGGCTCAATCTCTAATATACTTTTATAAATTAGAGCCGACAGCCTGTGTTGCTAGTGCTCAATGTCTTTTTCTTTTAGTCTAAGAATTTATTTCATTAGTCTAAAATTATAATAATAACAATAATTATAACAATAATAATAGTAGATACCGTATGAAATTGCTGCTTTTTCTTGATTACTTCCAAACATTCAGTAGTAAACGAAGCCATCAAAAGTTGTAATATTTTAAAGCGATTATTCTTGACGTGATCACGATCCTATATTGAAAATTTTATTTATTTCACCCTCTCAAGATGAGTGTCTCTTAGAACGCGAAAGTGCAATATAAAATGGTAAAAATTGACTACGCTTATCCCATTTAAATTTTAATTCTTTTTCCAACACCTTCATAGCTTCAAAACATTTTTGATGATTTTCAAATTCGGAATGCAACTAAGCATTTTCGCCTGTTCGTCTGTACATCTGACCAACTTTGGAGTATCTGTTCTCCCAAAAGTGGTGATATCGCCTAAAAATTTGCAAAAGAATTTGGAAACAACCAAAACCGATCAAAGGACACGCCTACAACGTGCACACGCCTACGTAACTGTGAACTTTTGCTTGTTACTCATAAAGTGCAATACCATTAAAACTTTCACTTTTATTTTAAAAACCTCACGCCCACCCGGTATTATAGGATACGAAAGTGTACTTCCCTTCCTTTATTGGAACGGTGATGTGTATAAACTGTTCTTATTTGTTCAAAATTGCTTATGACTCTATGCAACTTTATGCGTCTACGTACGAAAATATCTTCGGACTGAAAGTTAAGAAAAAATTTTTATACCTGTTGTACATGCTTTAAGTGAATCAAATGCGCTTGAAGTACACGGAATGATATCAATTTTCAATATTCTAGATTAGATAGATATAATTTATTGCACAAGAACATTTACTACGACGGAAGTTATGAAATTATTAGACTTCATACAAATAGACGTTCGCCGCAAGTGTGCTTTAGTGACCCCAACGCTTTCATGTGTTGAAGGCACAAGTCTACTTCAAACAACAAGCAATGGCTAAGTTTAACTGGAATAATGCGCAATGTTAAGGCGAAATTTGAAACGAGTGGCGTGGTTGATTTGCAGTAATGTGTCTTGAAATTAAAAATCTATTAAATAAATATAAACGAATAGCAGCAGAAATTTTTATATCCTATTGCTGCAATAATAAACGAATTGCAGCAGTTGAAAGAAAGCCAATATGATGATAATCTTTTGATAAGTGGATTTAGTACAACTTCTTTATCACAGTGAATAAGATAAAAATTTTTCAAGGATTTTTGCTAATAAAGAAAAGTAAATATAAGCGCATCCACTTGACAATGTCTACGAAATTTCAACATTTACGTCAGCATTTCATCTCGCATCAGGTGTTTGAAGCTTTGCAGCCTTTGTTTTTCATCACCTTTCTCTATGGTTTAACACCGTTTCGCGTAACAACAAATAAAGGAGGTGAAAAAAGTATAAAAATGTCGACGTTCGGGTTCATCAATATCGCTCTCTATATTCTGCTGTATGGCAGCTGCTACGTAATCTCATTACTACGAGAGGAATCGGTCGCTGGGTACTTTTTCCGCAACAAAATTTCCGATGTCGGTAATACAATGCAAATCTGCAATGGTCTCATAACAGGCACTGTTATATATATATCGGCCGTAACTCAACGCAGCAAAATGTTACGTGTCATCGCTACATTACATAATTTAGATAAAAACTTCGCTAATATTGGCATTAAAGTTAAATATTCGCGTATTTATCGTTTTTCTATTGTTATGTTAACATTTAAAAGTCTGGTGATTGGTGTTTATTTTATGGGTGTTTATCGTCTCTTAATGTCCATGAATATTACGCCGTCATTTACTGTGTGTGTTACATTTTTTCTCCAACATTCTGTATTATTTCTGGCAATTTGCTTATTTTGTTTTGTGGCGCGCAGTTTTGAACGTCGTTTGGTTATACTTAATAAGGTAAGCATATAAGAGTGTCATTATCGTTGTGCAACTCTTTGCAGTCCCCTCTGCTGCATTGACACAAAATTTTTTTTAATTACAGTGAGCAAAAATGTTAGACCTCTTGAGAAAATTTCTAATTTTAGCAATCAGAAGCATCTCTTCGGTTTGGCCAGACTCTTTTTACTCGTCGGCCCGTACACGTTATCCTGCGAAGTGTGAAAAGATACAATTCGTTTAAGCGTATAATTAGATACAAGCATATCTGATCAGAACTGTTTACAGTAAGTGCGCAAATGAGCCTTCGAATTTTTCTGATCAACAAAAAAGTAAGAATTTCGGTAAAACATGTATTATTCGAACCAACGTACATCACTAGTTATGCGTTTCTGCTATCTCTCTAAGAACACATGAAGACCGCGACAACGCGACGACGTGTCTTTCGACATAAACCAATCATCCAAGCAATTTTACTCTTTTTGCTGAATGAGTACAGCCCGGCCAAGATATGCGTCATCAGGTGAAAAAACAAGCCGATGCGATAAGAAATTAGCGTGTCGATGATGTCGTGGAAGATGCCAGTGTAATGGCTATTTCATTGAAAAATCACTCATTCTCGTCTCTTCTTACATCCCTGCCATTAGTTAAACGATGCATTGTTCAAATTGAACACTGTACACGTATTGCACCAAATGCAGAGTATTGGTTTCTTTACAAAGTACTTTGGTCATATCGTGGATAATGAATGATGCGTCTGTGACTATAAGGTCAAAACACAAGACTACTTTGCCAGGAAAAATCTGATGCAGGAAGCCCAGCAGAAAGCCCTCAGAAATTATAGAGAACACTTGCCTTGTAAATATCACAGAAACAATACTGATAGTAATGATTTATGGGCTTACAGTAGCCGAAAATATGAGTTATATCTTTAATGAGCAAACCATTTGGTAAAGAAAATTCAAAATAAAGTCGGCTATGAGAAATACTATTTGTTTTATTAGTACCAATAGGTTACACGGCCTGCTTAATATAGTGTAGGATAAAATTCCATCAAATAACAGTTTTCTTGAAAGCTGCGAAAGCGTTGAGGACTGCAAGTTTTCTGTGGAAGTTTATCTCCAAATGGAAGACGTATGGCAGATCGTAAAAGGAGATGAAGTTAAAGAAGAAAATCTCATCCAAGAAAAGGCGGAATTAATGTTGATGATAAATAAGACAACATATTCCTACATTGGCGAACGCAAGACTACATATGAAATGTGGAATACACTCTGCGGCTTTTTCGAGAAAGTTGGTTTAGCACGAGGTGTCAGCCTTTTGCTTTATGCGCACGAAATTCTTACAACAGCATGTAAATTGAGAGGCGCTGCGCTTAAGCCAGACGAGGAATGGATAGGTTTGATAGAAGAACCTAAACACAAAAAAACCTAAATTTATGCTCAATTGCAGCTAGTTATCAATATAAATTATGTGATTGGTTTGTTTACAGCTAAGGAAGTAATCTTCTTCGCCATAAGAGTAACGATATAATTATCGCAGATAATTGGACAATGCATGCAGAAGCGATCGATACGATTCAAACAGCGATAAAAGTTGATTTTAAAAAAGAAACTGTGACATACGAACAGGTGCGGGATGAAAAGTTTCTAATCCAACCGGAAATGTAATTGCTACCGGTAGGCATGACAACGGTATAGTCCAACTGAATGCGGGCATAGATTCAACAAATACATGAATGACCAAAATGAGTGATTTTCAATTACAGCACCAAGCCACGGGACATGTAGACAATTAAGTTCTAACAAAGATAGTTTTGGGTGCTATTAAAAGTGTCAAGTTTACTATGAGTCAAGTGAAATAAGTTGCCGACGACGATGTCTTTATAATAACCATCAATAACTTCGCAAGTTGAACGTTTCAATCAAAGAGAAGATCATTCCTTGACATTTTTGTTTTCTGGAGTTGATTTTCCAATCATGGTATAATAACGCATTATAAAGTTGCTTACGCTCTCACCGACAAAGTTTTCTTTCATATCTTAGCTGAATTGATCGATGTTTTTATTTCAAGACCGTTTTCCACTATCCCAATATATAGTGTAATATGGCCAATCAGGGAGATGTTCCCGTTTCGTGAACTCAGTATTGCCCGCTTTTCCTACTTTCAGAGACTTTTTTCTTCGGAACGTGTCATCAGCGAGTACAATGTTCTCGTGCTTTATTGAACTGATAAGTCGCCGTAACAGTGGTGCTTCTGACCAGATACTGGCTGCCTACTATTACATTAAAGCGCAATGCAGTATCGGCACCGTTGAAGCTGTTTTCATGCTGTAAAGTATTGGTCCGTGCCCGCTTTGCAATGTGTTTGTTATCAAACGTAGAGCTATGACTTGTATTAAACAGTTGTGGTTAATAACCTGTCAACTGTCAATAATAACCTCTCAACTTTCTTTTTAAAAATTAATTTAAAATTATAAGAAACTATAACAAACTGACAACTCTTCGCTTTTCTGTTCATAATCAGCAAAACAAATAAAAGGTATAAAATCACTTTGCACTCTTTAAACAAGTTTTAGTGATTCGTAAGCCTTGCAACATTGTTCTGTTGTTTCTGTATTAAATGACTTTTTGGCGTGATTTTATTAAACCGAGTGATTCGTATGCGGCAGAACAAACTTTACTATGGACAACTTTCCTAATGGGTCTAACACCAATAAGAATATCGTCATCCGAACGTGACGGCGAGCGTAATATTTATATTTCGCGGATCGGTTATATTATTAGTATCGTTCAAGTGCTTTTTTTTTTATATTCATTTATTTATTCCTTTTTAATGGATGAATCGATTGTTGGATATTTTTTCAAAACTGAAATATCCCAAGTCGGCGATGTATTGCAAAAATTTATTGGCATGAGTGGGATGTTAATATTATTTGGTGTTAGTTTATATAAAACTAATGATTTAATGGAATTATACCATGTGGTAGCCAAAATCGATAATCAATTCCTGGGTGTAGGCGTTGAATTTAACTATCGCTTCATTATGAAATTTCGCCATTCCAAGTTAATGTTTATCATTAGCATTTGTTCAATTTACATTGGCGGGAGCTTTTGGATGTTGTTCCATAATAATGTTTGGCCCACATTTCAAGCTATTGTAGCTTTTTTTGTACCACATATCTTCTTATTAAGTGTCGTAACATTAAATGTTGCGTTCATTATGCGGTTTACTCAACATTACGATTTAATTAACAAGGTAAACCACTTCTAAGGTAAACTCAATTTATAAAATAATGTGTAATGTGAACTATGACAAAACCTTTGTTTAACTGTTAAGTTATTTCAACAACAAATAACAGTTGCAGGCTTTTCTAAACACTCGTGCGTGTTTTAAAAATAAATTTTCGAGAAGTTACAGTTGGGCAGGGTCCAGATTTACACATTCTATGCTGCTTACACTTTTGTCGTCCCTTCTGAATTTTCCACGTTTATTTTCCACGTCAGAATGTAAATTTTTTCTTGGTCACTTACAAGGTTTTTGTCGAGAAACATTAAAACTAGCAAGTTTTTTCTAAAAACAGAATTATTAAATCGTAAAAACGATCAGTGTATAATTTTCATCAAAACAAAAGGTGAACGCATGGACACACAAGACGACGTGTTGTAGAACAAACTCTATTGAAAATGGTCCATATAGGACCACGTTTCAACTATTTCTCATATGATTTTAATAAGTCGTATATGAATAGCTGCATTAATCGAAGTGGAGTCATTTAATGATTCGGCGCGGCCCACTACAGTGTTTTTGCTTGTTAATCTTTTGCATGTAAACCTATTTGCAATAGAGAAACTAAAAACTTTTGTTCTCTTTTCTTGTTCACAGGTCCTTAAGAATCTCCGCCATCAATGGGAAACGCGCAGCATTAAAACTATTAGTCATAAACAAAAGTCTTTACAATGCTTAGATTCTTTTTCTATGTACACTATAGTTTCGAAGAATCCCTGTGACGTTATACAGGAATCTATGGAAATTCATCAACTTATATGCGAGGCTGCATCGACAGCTAATAAATATTTTACCTATCAGCTGTTAACCATAATATCAATAGCTTTTTTGATAATCGTCTTCGATGCCTATTATGTTTTGGAAACGTTGTTAGGCAAAACGAAACGCGAAAGCAAATTTAAGACGATAGAATTTGTCACATTTTTTTCTTGTCAAATGATACTATATTTGATTGCTATTATTTCCATTGTGGAGGGTAGCAATCGCGCCATAAAAAAGGTAAATAAAGACCTACATTTGATTGACTAAGAAGCGTAAATTTGAACCGTCAATTAATTTCTTTTGTAGAGCGAAAAAACAGGTAGTATTGTTCACGCTTTACTAAATAAAGCAAAGTCGCCTGACGTTAAAGAGAAATTACAGCAATTTTCTATGCAGCTGTTGCATCTAAAGATAAGTTTTACCGCTGCTGGCTTATTCAATATTGATCGCTCTCTATATTTTACGGTAATGAAATAAAATTTTCATAAATATAAAAAGCACTTTAATAAAATGTTTTTTAAAATTTTTGTTTCATAGATCAGCGGAGCTTTAACAACTTATTTAATAATATTATTACAATTCACTACGAACTCTTCGCCAGCATTATCAAGTGATTGTACCTTAAACTCCCCCGGGCTTCCGCCAATTCCTATAAATTTTACATCAAATTGAACGTGCTTTCACTCTGATTACATAAATCGAGAAGCGTGTACATTTTTTTTCATTTTATTTTAGTTATTTTCATATATCTAATATATCTATATATATTAGTTTGGGGAAAAAGAAATGCGTTATTTTTTCGGTAGATGGCTGCACTGATAGATTTCTCGTAAAGTATCGATCAAACAATTTCAGATTTATGCTCGTTGGAAAGGTGACATTTCGCAGTAAAAAAAATTATTTTGCTGTTTTTTGTTTGGTGCATTCAGTTGTGAGTTACAGCGTGTTAAAAATGGAAGTTAACAAGCGGTGAAGCACCTCAAACGGCCAGGAAGGTTTTGCTATGCATTCGGTGGGACTGGAAGGGGATTATTTATTATGAGTTGCTTCCATATGGCCAAACGCTAAATTCTAATCTCTACTGTCCACAACTGGACCGTTTGAAGATAGCGATTGACCAGAAACGGCCAGAATTGGCCAACAGGAGAGGTGTCCTGTTTCACCAGGACAACGCTAGGCCACACACATTTACAGTGACTCGCCAGAAACTTCGGGAGCTTGGTTGGGAAGTTTTAATGCATCCGCCATACAGTCCGGACTTGGCATCAAGCGATTATCATCTTTTTCTTGCATTGCAAAATTTCTTTAATGATAAAAAATTGGAATCTAGGGAGGATTGTGAAAATCGACTACTAGAGTTTTTTGCAAATAGAGGCCAGGACTTCTATGAGAGAGGCATTTTGAAGTTACCTTTAAAATGACAACAAATCATATAACAAAACGGTGCATATTTGACCCAAATCGGACAATCCGAAGCATGTTAAATAAAGTCCTGAAGTTCATATAAAAATAATGGATTTCTTTTTCCCCAAACTAATATATAGTTTGTCTGGCATGTGTTTAATTATTGTTCAATAAATTTGTTTCGAAAATAGTTTTTTCTTACGTTTTATGAAAAGAGTATAAATACTAGACGCATCGCAGCTACGGGTGTTAATCATCTTTTAATATTAGCTTCGCTCATTGAAATAATATATTCTATCTATAAAGGCACAGATAATTACGTCTACATTATCACTTGAGGACTTTTGACAACACGTACAGTATTCTTTGGCATACGTTGGCTTTGTAGACTTCTTGTATACTTAGTAACATAGAAGTTCACAAATAAACATCGGAGAAGATTATTTTTTTATTGCAGTTTTGGCTGTCATTACAATATAGAGCTACAACGTCTTTCATAGCCAAAATTTCAAACCAAATTTTTACTAACGCACTTATGGAACCTATCTAGCGACATCTACAAATTTTAATTGACTAAAAGCAAGTTGACGCTTTAATGCTACTAATATCAGAACTAAATTAAAAATTATGTACGTTCGGAATATTGATTAAGCATGGTTTTTGAAAAGATGAATCCCCCAACAAAGAGAAATAGGTAATCAGAGTATTGAATAAAATAAAAAGAAGAATATTTAAAACTAAAGAAAAATAATTGGAAACAATGAAAACTCGGCTTGTTGTATCATATATATGGATTCATCAGAATGCATCTAGAACTAATATGCGGAGAAAATAGTTGGTCTGAAGAAAATTGGGCGCACGAATAAAGATCAACTCACATTGGTGGCGGAGGCATCTACTTCATTAGCAGACCACTGTTCAACCATACCAAGTGCGGCGACCACTTAAACAAAATTTATAGAATAGACAAATACACTTTAGAGTCAATCCTATACATGTAATTTACAGTCTCCTGACCATTTTCTTTTTGTCTTCCCTTAACAAATTTATTCGCTAATTCTTGCGAACACTCGGCCACTTTTTGTATTCTTCGCTCTGATTATTTGACAAATTATAACAATTTCTCTCTGTTTCAAAACTTGCCTAAATCTATATAAATATATTATATTTATCTAAAGATATATTATATTTATCTAAAGATTAAATTGCCAATCTATTCCAATTTTACTAATAGTTCGGATACAGGCACTCTGTTCGCTATTCTATTAGTTTGCTGTTTCACTAACATCATGTAGACTTATGCTTAAAACTACATATATTTTCGTGCACCTTCTACCGAAAAAGAAAACCCAAATTCATAAAACAATAATCATAACATTAACAAATCAAGAAAAAATTACAATAAAAATGATACTAATTAGAAGATAGCAATACCAATTATAAATCAAGAGGAAAAAATAAATAAATGAATAGAAGCTAAACTAAAGGAAATTCAATTATATCTTGGACGTTCCAGTTTGATGGCAGAGATATGACATACTTTTAGTTATTTTTGCATATTGCAAACACTTTTTTCCTCACACTTTGCTTTTATGTTACTCTTTTCGGCACTAGGAGCTTTATACTGATTTACGAAAATTTTCTTCAAAAAGCACATTTTTTTGGATGCGTAGGCGAATCGTTAGTAACCTCTTGACTAATTAAATTGATTAAGACGGCTATTCTCAGTATTCTTGCTGCTTTGTCGGTTTTATATACTTGGTTAAATGAGCCTAAGCTTGCCGTTATTGACAAATAAAGTTTGTTTTGCCAACATATCAATCCAGCCATTAAATGCAAACACACAAAGCGTATGAGAAAGATTTCTGATGTAGACAGCAGCATGGCAATAATTCCTAAAGAAAGTGAATCTAATATATTTGTTAAACGAGTAGAACATTTCGCGTTATTTGAAATGAACGTTAAGGCATTTTAATAGCCGGGCTAACTAAATTGATCCTTGATAAGTTTTAATACATCCTTTTTAGTTAGACATGTTGTCATTTTAGGGATAGCTAACGCTACTCTTCAAATAACCAATTTATCAATATACGTATAGGCTGTTATCATTATATATGAATGTCGCCCTCTCATTCGCGCAGTAAAGTATTGTCAACAAGCATTGTCTTAAAACAGAGATAGCGTGACAGCGGTCAGTCCTGTGCTATTAATAACTAAAATCGTAGAACGCGTTGAGCGGCTCATAGAGCAACGATATATAATATTTTTCAAGCGAAATAGTCTTCAATGATAGGGCACATTTTCATCTTGGGGGGTTGGTTAATCCGAAAATTTACGAGTAATTGTTGGCAAACGAATGTATCCACAACGTTTCACTGTTTTGTGTGGACCTTTGCCTGGAGCCGTTATCGACTTATTCGTTGAAAATGCCATTTCTCAAGCAATAGCAATTAGTGGAGATTGCTATCGCGTGCATTTTTTTTTTTTCAAGTTCTAATTTTAAAAAGTGCATGTGAACATCATATGAAGACGGTACTACCGACCATACCGTCCGGGTAAAAATTAATATGTCTGCGTCATTTCCTTCTTACTTGAATTTTGTGGCATCCCGCATAATGCCTCTACAGTATAGAGAAATAAAAGTTTAATATTGCTGAAAACGAACAAACAGTACAAGTAACTAAACAATAGTCCAAAAAATTTCACTAATAACTTAAAACACACGATAAACTTTGCTGTGTAATTTACCGCTCTATAGTTGATAATTTGTTGCTAGGAATGCAGCATTGGAACAAGTTTGATCCACAAAAAGTGAAATCACGTTGCTCGCGGATACAAATTTCTATCCCGGTCTCTAAAGTGTACATAGACAGAAATATATATATAATTTTGAATAAATTCGGGGAATAATAGAGGAATTCCAAACACACGACATTTGTGCTTCTAATGTTAAGAATACCGGTACGATGCGATCATTGAAAAATTTTAACTATATACGACATGAATTTTTGCTTTCCAAGAGTAGGCAAAAAGAAAAAAAAATTTATAGAGAGTTTGCTATTTAACTATGAAGTGAAATAAGACAACTTTGCCCTATAAAACTCGGCCTCAACTACAGTTTACCAATCCAGGCTTACCAATCGTAATCTCCTGTAGAATGTAGTTTGCGCTTTCGTTAAGAAGAAAATAAAATTACGGCTTTGTTTATAGTGCAAAGAAAACTTACCTACTAAACATTAGGAAAAATTTGATACACTGTAACAAAAATTTGAAATACGGATTTGTTAATGGTATGTACAGCCTTTGTGACAGCATTTTTAAGTACGAGAAACAACAAAAAACCGTATGCAGTAAACAGATGACTCGGGATGAAACCAAGAAACCGCAGCACTAAATAGCACATGCAGGAGATGGCAATTGGTATTAGAACTAAGTTCAAGGTTCGTAAAAGGAAAATTGATATTTTGATAAAATTGATAACGCGAGAGCACATGCCGCTACAAAGTGCCTGCTGCATAAGCTCATGTACTGTCAGCATTAATAAAAATTCTCTTGTAAAAAGTGCAAACGCACACTCACGCGAACGTAACGAAAACCCTTATTCTCATTTAAGTCTACATTTCATTGCTTTCCCGCACAAATGTCATAATCAGTACTTTCCATTTTTAATTAACTACTGTTAACTACTGTACGAAAGAACGATGTTGTCTCTGCACAAAAATTTTCAAATCATGTGTAAAAATCTGTAAATTAGCAAAGTTATCGTATCCTAACAAAAATATTGTAAACAAAAATATTCTTCAAACTAAATATTTGCGTGAGCAACTTGGTGCTTAACACAGTTTGGTACGAGCACATCTACAAATGATGGTGATGCTTCCGCATTTAAACTTGATATCCTAGCTGGTAATTTTATTCGCAAGTTTTTAAAATAAAATTCCGAGTCTTCCATTGATGCATGGCAGTTTCTACATAACAAACAAAATAAGCATGTATAGACGTTTCCACTTTCTATATCTATATATACCTATAAACTATAAATACTTTTGAAAAGCCCTGAGTCGATATAATCCTTTTCTCTTTCTGACATTCGCGATCACAAAGACTAGAGGAAAATATTTGTGTTGGAATTTATTTAACCTATGTTGACATACCGACTTTGATTTTAGTACGAGCTTAGTCAGCATTCATATTGTTACGAAATTCGCTTTTCTCCAAACGGTTCGAGAGAAGTAAAGAAAGGAAAAGAGACTTGGAGGCAGTGGCCGCAGCGTAGTCGGTGTGTGCCCAATATGTAAATATTACGTCTTTCTCGATTGAGCACTCGCTATATCTACGATCAAACTACTATTGACCGCACATAAAATTTGAACCTGTGAAAAGTGAGTTGGAAGTTCGGAAGTTTGCCTCTTTGTACGAAAAAATTTTAGCAATAAAATCTTGCTTTAAATGAGTTCTATGTTTTTAATATTGTTACGGAAATCCCAAATCCAGTTCATTCCAGCTAATTAAATGGAGGCCGATGAAAACGATTAGTGGAAAAACAGACAGGGAAAAACCAAGGGCACTTTCGCAAGCGCATTATGCAGCTGCCGGCCGACGAAAACGATTAGGGAAAAACTGGTATAGTAATATGCTTCTGAAAATGTATATAAATAGAGTATTTGTGAAAGGCAGAGTTACTAAAAAAAGAATTTTGAGTTGACCGGTCGAAACTATTGCCAAAAATAAATTATGAATAATGCTACATTTTGAGGAATATAATTGTGAATAAAAGAACTTTGAAGTGTATTTCTCTTGACCAAACTATCCGCGATCCAGTGACAGAAACTATAGCGAATTTTATAACAATATTTTTTGCGAGTGCGAGAAGTACCTAACCGCTATCAAAGTTTAGAGTCCAAGTTTAATCCTCACTGTTGCATGTAGCTGTAAACTTATATTTTTTCCATTTGTCAACTTTGCATTTGTGAAATAGCCTCATCAATAAGTTGCTGTATCAGGAACTGTTCGTATCGCAGACTTGTTTTCTCTTATTTGTTAACCAAACATTGTAATAATAAAAAAAAATTGAGGGAAGAAACAACAATTATATTTTAACATCGGCTACGTTGCAATTATGAGAAAAGTTCCATATGTATATATACAGACGTTTAGTTTTTTTTATGATACTTCATATGTTCCATGAACGCCCCTATATATTTGTACTGGGATTTTCAAATAAAGGAGAGAGTATGTACTATTGTTGCGACGTAGGTGTTTGTGTTTAAGAAATCGTAATGTATAGATTAGCATTTAAACGCATTCGGGATGGACAATACTTACCGTAACGAGAGGAACACGCTACATTTAGCTTAAATAGAAGGGCGTGAACGCTTATGAAATTCCTCTGCAATCAATTTGTATAAAAAATCACTCCACAAGTTTGTAAAAGTGGCCTTACCCAATGTCTTTGTTCTTTCTTTTTGGTGTTTTGCGATAGAATAGACTAAATGAGAAAATTCTACCAAATTATATTTACATTGACTAAGCTTAACCAAGATACAGTGACTAGAGAAGCGGTTAGGGACATTAAAGCTTATTTCACCAAGTAATGAAGGCGAGTCAATAGCACCATTTATTACTTTGATTACGAAGGAAATCCCAAGAACAAATCTACGTTGCTCGAGAGACGGTAAGGACAACAAAAGCAACCTATTTTCATAGAGGGGAAGAGAGGCAATCGGATCCCAACCCAAATACCTAAGAGCAAACAGCAATAATTGCTTTTGAACAGATTCAATTGAATCTATATAGCACCTATATGAAGGAGACCACACAACAGAGGCATACTCGAGTATAGGTCTAAACAAACACATGTATACCCTTTTCGTAATGTAAGGATCATCAAGCTCTTTGGACCACCTCTTTATAAAACCAAGCGCGCAGCTAGCTTTGCTTAACAAGAGCTCAATATTCAAGTTAAAACATAATCTATGGTCAAATAGAACGCCTGAATCTGTGAACGTATCGACGTCTTCCAACTTATGCGAAACTATGAAATACTGACTAATGAATGAGTTTCTTCTTGAGAAAGGAAGCTTCTTACATTTACTCAGATTTAGTTTCAGAAGATTCAAAGAGCACCATGCAACCAAATTAATCAAGTCACTTTGAAGCTGATGTGATTGAGATTCTAGAGAGAAGGAAGGAAACAGTTTCACATCGTCAGCATGCATTAAGATCTGACTGGAAGTAATCACCGATGGGAGATTATTAATGTATAAACTAAATAAAATGGGACCTAAGTGGCTACCTTGAGGTACGCCAGACGTCACGGGGAATTCATCCGAGGTGATGAGGTTAAACACAACCCTGAAGGATCTATTTGGCAGATAAGAGCTTATCCATTTCACTAAATAGTAAGGAAGGCTTGGAGTTTAAAGATAAGTAAGTTATGGTTA
>NW_023998531.1:559515-572788 GCF_014805625.2 Glossina fuscipes
AACCAAATCAAACGCTTTGCTTAAATTAGTGTATATTACAAGTAAACCCTAACAAATTGGTGACCGTAGATCGCCCTTTCCGAAAGCCATGCCAGTGTAGAGAAATATACGAACTAATGGCAAAGGCCAAATGCTTAGTCACAATTCGCTCGAACAGTTTAGGTAAGACAGGCAACTTGGCAATGCCTCTGTAGTTCTCTACAAGTTGCCTACTTCCACTTTTGTGAACAGGAATAAGGAAACTGTTCTTCCAACACAAACGGAAAACACCTAAATTCAAAGACCGGAAATCTTAGAGATAACACCATATAACTCGACAGCGCAAAATTTAAGTACACATGATAGAATTCCATCAGGTCCATGCGCACAACTATATTTTAGAGAGCTCAAGCCTTTCTAATAGAAAAAAAAAACAGCTTATCATTAAAAAAGTAAGAAAATCAAATTCGGTCGGGAATCTATTATACCCGTCACCGCTTACCCCAAAAAAAGACAAATAAAGAAAAAGAACAAAATTTTCATGCTCTATCATATGGAGTGGGCGCAGCTGATTTCTTCTATTTTCAAAATAAAAGCTGTTGTCGTGTAGGCATGTGGACGTTGTAGACGTGTTCTTTGAAAAGTTTAGGTTAATTCTAAATTCTTTTGCAAATTTGTAGGCAACGCCTTCATTTTCGCTAACGGGAGAATATTTACCACACATACTACAAAGTTACGCAGACAAATATACATAAGTATAGGCGGATATGGTTAGCTTTTTTCCATTTTTGTGTACAAATGCTACTGATCAAGAACATACGTGCTATATGGAGGCTCTAATGCTTCCTTTCGGGCATTGCAAATGTTTTGACAAAATGAATATATCCCGCGTCTTTCGGTGATGAGTATAAAAAGGTAGTCGGATTTATAGCTACTCTCTCAGTTCATTAAAAGGAATATCTCGATAAAAACAAAATTGACGTTGGAAAATTTAGATACAGGCGGTCAGTTATGCGTCTAATAAGATTTGCCTCGAGTTAAACGCTTTACTTACAAATGCTTATGTTACAAACAAAAAATCCTCCTAACTGGGAGCTTTAAAAACTTTAATTTAACGTATACATAATTTATCATCAATAAATTTTTTAAAGTTGAAAGGATTTTTATGCAACCCCATTATCGTTAACATCGCATCCAAGAATAATACATTATAAATGTGTCCAGCAATAACATAAGATTGCGTGCTCTTAAGCATAACAAAACGGTATTAAATGAACAAAACAAAAACAAAATTGTTTGAGACTTAAAACCAAATGAATGCACAGGGGAAAGAAAGGCATGATATAAATTAAGCTTAAGTTAAGTTAGAAAATTATCCATTCTTGAAAAGCAAAATCAAAGTAACTGTTTAACTGCTTCAGTCAAAATTACAATTTGAAAATGTTATATATATATGTTTAGCTTATTGTCTAACATTTCCTCGTCATTCTTGTGAAGTCAGTTAGAAATTCAAATCCGGTTTCGAAGTTCCCGTGAAGTTATCAAAATATGAATAACATTTTCACTTTCCTTCTCGAATTTGTGTGACTTTAATTTAAAGGTTTAGGCTGAAATTTAACTTTTTCTCGTAATATTTTTTGTTTTTCAGATTTAAACGTCAGGTATAAATAAGAAATATTGGCTTAGTTCGTGAACTAGAAGGTTAGATGTATTATACATTCATTCTATAATAAAATATCTTAAAAATAGCTGTAGGTGTTAGAAAAGGATACTCAATTCAAACTTACTTTTGATTTGCTTTTGTACTCCACATCACTTGTACTAAAGGGTAAGTTAAGTTAAAGCAGACGTTTGTAGCACCCAGAAGAGCTTAAGATAGACCCACTTTTTATTATACCGAACGAGTGAGAATTACTTTTTTAATTGACCCCAGCATGTCTGCCCGGCCGTCCGATATCTGTCCACGGATTTTTTGTTCAAGCTGCAGATCGCGAAGGTATTTTGATAGAATTTGGTGTGCAGACGTACTTCGGACCAAGAACGAATGCTATTCGAAATGTTTCACATCTGTCCACTTTTCCGAACTCATCAAACGAATTGCAATTTTCAAAATTTCTTTGGAACAATGGTTGAGTAGCAGTATTTCAATATTCTAAATTGGTGCGAAAACTTTGGACCGACTGTGGCAACTTTGGAACACCCTCCGTTATAACTGTAATAATATACTAATAGTAAAGTAACAAAGAGGCCAACCTTACCTGATTTGTTGAAAAGTTATTCATGATAGCAATTTCACATAAAAATGAAGTGGACCACATTCGACCCACTTGCGTGTGTTTCATCACGAGACACTAGTACATATAAGATTCCTTATGTCCACTTGGCTCTTCAGAAAAGGGTGCACCCTACACTATGCGATTTTTCATGAAAAGTATGCGTTTGCATGAAAATAATGTGTAATATTTGTTCGCCTTGCTGTATGTATTTTAGTTTATTTATAATAAAATGCGCAAAACACTCGTTTTTTGACTGTTCATAATAAATTAATATATTATCTCAGATATTAATAAAAATATTTAATTGAGCTAATGACCAGTTCTGAATATGCCGAGGATCCTCTCAAATATACTTCTTGGCATTTGTTTAATTTAAAAAATGTATTGTGCTTTTGTGATTTTGTGTGTAAGTTTTGTGTGTGAGGTTTATGTGCGAATTTTGTGTGATTAATTCGACTTAAATCTGCTTTAATCATTGCATTAATTAATTAAGTTTACGGATGACTACTTCCATTGCACATCATTCCCTCTTTCGTAAGCAAGCTGCTGTGTAAAAAAATTTTTTAAACTTTCTGAAGCAAACCAATTTAAGATCAAATAAAATAGAAAGCAAGGCAAGAAATATTAAAGTCGTAAATTTAAATAAGTTGGATGCGTCCTTTTTTTGCATGAATATGCGATAATATGATTATAAATTAATTTAATTAGGCACAAAATATAAATGCATCTTAAGATAAGTCATAATTACTTGATTAAAAATAAGTAAAAAACTATTGTAAAGCACTACACCACTTCAGTTTTCAAAATAAGCTGTTATAATGAAGGTGGTGGGAAAAGTGCTCCGATCCGAATTGTTTTCAAAAGCGTTTGTGTTCGAGCCAAGACTTGTCGATGCACCAAATTTCATCAAAATATTTTAAAAATTTACGATCCGTAGATCGATCACAAGAAAGTCAGACTGACAGACAGACAAAGGCAAGCTTAGACCGAATCAGGATAATTCGGCAGGTCTTTCTAAAGTTTCAATATGTCGAATGAACTTATTTTTTGAACGGCTTTTCATACACCCATCCGTACGGGAAGTGAGCATTTGGATGGCAACAATTTTTACTTTTTAGTACTATATAATGAAAATGGATGAGGAATGACAGGATTTTTTGACAAGAGAGTTAGCTTTACTGAATTAAAACAACGCCGGTGCACGCTTTGGACCCCTCAAGCTATAATTTGTGGAATCTTGCATAGTTAACGGTCGGCTTGCTCGACTATCATTTTTTTATTTATTAAAAAAGTAAAAAGTAGTCAATGTCTCACATAAATCTTAAAAATAAGGGGAAATCGTAAAGTTTTGCCAAAAAACATTAAAACAAACAAAAGAAGAGAGAACAGGGCATCCCACGAAACGCCATGGGATTTTATAACGCTAAAAAAGTGTACCACAAGAATATGACGGATGATAATTTTTTTTTTTATAGCGCGTCACCGTGCTTCGATCGCAGTTAAGAGCTCCACTGAAGTTTATAAGTGCCGCCTTTACTTGAGATGAAAACAAATACACGTACAAACACATACCATACTTACCGTACTTTCAAACTTAATTTCTTCATTCAAAGTCTTCTCTATGGGTGTGTCAATCAAGCGTCTCATTTCTTTAACATTGTATTCATATACGAAATTTTCAAAAACAACCAAACAATGAGCAATAAATACTAAAAGTACTCCAATATTATCGTATATATGAATCTCTTTTTCTGAGTGTCTTTGCTTTTGTGATTTTTTTAAATTACATTTTAAACTGATTGTAACCGACCTCTGCAGGTGACAATTCAAAATATGAAAGAAAGTGGCAATCAATAAATTGTACAACGTGAGGAACTAGCTTATTATTTAGTTCGACGGCACGTTGCAAATCTAGAAAATAAATATAATGTAAAAGAAACTTTTCCCAATTTTTTGATTACTGAAATTTAATTAACTTTAATATAAAGTAATCTTGACATCTACATACTGTTGGAATTAATTTATTAAAATTCCCATAATTTCCATTAAGAACATATCAAAATGCGGCTAGGATAAGTTCATGGCTACAATGGCGTCTTACGACACGACAATTTGAAATATTTTCCTGAGTACAAATACTGCCTGCGTTCACTTCCGACTGTTGTGAGTTGCTATTATTCAATTGTTCTAAAATTGTTCTAATATTACACAAAAACCGTAAACAGCTATGCAATGAACTGTCCATGAACATCACCAGTATGCAATTAATTAACAAATATGTAAAAAAAAGTTTTTAAATGTACTTAAAAGAATTACTTTACAGAAGAGCTACTTGCTTTTTTTATCTTTCCTACGCACATGCCGAATATGTTATGATGGGCGAAATTTTTAATAAGGGCAAAATGAACGGCATCATCTGTTTTGACTAATCAGATTTAATACATTTTTGTAACTGCTCGAGTTTTTAGTTTCGGTCTTTCGTAATACATTTTTATAAACTCATGTGTAACAAGGCATACCATGCTAAGATGAAAGTGACCAAATACGTCTTAAACTTCATACGCAGGTTAGGAGGAGACGTCAATGCCTCAGAACGAGGCAGTTACTCTGTATTCATTACATTACAGTTACTCTGTATTCATTACTTACACACTCTGTTTGTTACCTTGTTTATCATATTATTAGAAAGACTGTACATATAAACATTCGAAAACTTGTTGCTTGAAAAATAAAAAGTATGATGGTGAGAATTGACGTGCTTTCCAAAATTTCAACAAACTTAAAGCGATTTCGCAGTTATAAAGAATACACTCACAGAAAGCTTTCGAAAATATAATCGTTGGCTTCCACGCACTCAAAACCAGTGAACGTGTCAGGTACGCTTAATAAGGTTAAACACTCTAAAAAATCGGATTTATATAAATTAAAATATATGCAAAGACTTCGCTAATTAACTAATTAAGTACTAGAATATTGATTTTGGTCTGGTTCTACTCCATTCAGCTAATTTTTTTATAATAACTTGACCAAAAATAAAACGGTTCTGTTTGAATTCCGTTAGGAAATAAATACTCTTTTCTTAAAACGATGAATTTTTTGTTTAGTTTTAAATAGAACTAAACTAATCAGACCGGGTCTAGGCTAGCGCTACGGCTGGCTTTACTCATGGAGAGAATAGCGCTTGAAACAAAATATGTCAATGTAATGTCCAGCATCGATGTAAAGTTAACAAACAATCGACATTCTCTGTCTAATGTGCACAAGCTCATTACAAAAACAACACGAACTATCTATAATATAGACCAAGTAAAACTTCGAAATGCACATAAAATTTCAAATTTAAAAATTCTTTTATTTGCAAGAAAATTGAGTTTACTCGTTTATATGATAGCATTAGAAAAATCGTCCCTTTGTGTGCCGTGACGAAAAATGTTTTCCACCATTTTTAAAGTATGCTTGCGGGGCCAGATTTTTAAGGGTAAGCCTCAAATACGGCAGCAAATTTTTAGTATTTAAAATAATAGGATGTTTCAAAATAATCGCGATAAGTAAGGCAATGGATGTATGCCCATTCGTTAAATTTTATGCCTTACCGGATGAGCACTCACCGTAACTATGGCCGAAGTAAACTCTGCCGCATTTACTATTTGAATCCGCGAACATTGATTTGGTGGTCGTGATCTTGGCTATTAATTAGTATATTTTTTTACACGATTTTTATTCATTTCGTAGTGGAGCAAAATTTAGGTCGGATAGGACAAAGATGTTCAGAGAGCTTTTTGATCAAGAAAATTTATAAATCTTCTGCTAGAGACTTTGAAGAGAGTTGGTATAGGAATTGACGCTTTCTCTACGTATATCTATTCTTATATCTTAAAAATCAATTCTCAGCGGCGAATTATTTTTATTCAGTCGTGTTTATCTAATTTATTTTGGCTTACAGCATACCCATGCAGTTAAGAAGCTTGACTTCTAAGTGAACGCACTGGCATTCAATCTTCCGGGTGGTAGTAGTTCGGCAACCCGTCGCTTTCTTTTTATTTTCTTCTAACCGTCACTGTCATATGTCGTCTATACAATATAAAAGAATATTTTCTTTCTTCAGTATATATATAGTTTAACTATTATAGTAAATAATTTATTTATTTCCATCAGCGAGTTAGTTAATTAAATAAACTAACATTTTCCTCTAAGGCCTGACGACGCTTTCTTCCGCTCAAGGCATACCCCTCTTTCTATTTCATAACGCTTCCAGCCGAACAAGTCAACTTATTATTATTATAACCTGTTCAAAAAAACGTATGTATCTTAGGAAAGTAGATAGTAAACAAAATATTTTTCTGATGCTACAATAAAAACTCGATCCCCGCGTTTCGATGTATGTGTATTTTTAACGAAAAGTCAATAAGCTACATGATGATACAATAACGTTGAATGCGAGAAATTTTAAACAAAATTTTAAAAACGGTTATTTGACCGCGCATGGTACGTTTAGCGTTAATAAACTAATTTATTATAATAAATTAAGAGATAGATGTTGCATTGTATAAGTGATCTCCGGATATCCAGAGAATTAAGTGTCCCGAATGTCATTCTTCTAATAAAGGAAAAGTTTAGGGAATCACAAAGAATGCTCTCTACGACAAGAATTCGTCTACTGTTGCAGATGGAAGAAGAAAACTTCTTTAGCCTCCATTGGTGCATTGCAATTGTGTAGCCAAAGCGAATTCTTGCAAATGTTTTAGTCTTGATTTTTTTAATATTCGTTGGATATAATCGGGAAACTAGGTGAAGGTTAACAGAGGAGTAGTGTTGATGACAATATTGCAGGTTTGCTTCCATAACTTCCTCTTCAACTTTCGTCTCAATGTGCCTTTGAAAGTCCGACTTTTCTATTTTATTTTTCATATATGTTTCCCATTTACACTCAGCAAAATCTTTTTGGTTTCAATTTCAATATCATTTCATATTGAATATTTAATTATACATTAGCATTTTTTTAACTATTAATCAATTCCCTTAGTAAGAATTTCTGCCTCCGGATTGTCGGTTACCATTATTTCGTCTGATCGTTATCTATTTACATATTTATATTTAATTTCGTCTGCATCGTTGTTTGCTCTTTTTCTAAGATAATACTTGAACTTAGCGTACAATAGCACTTAAATCTAACTCACAACATTTATAATTTTTTTAAATCAAAAGTGAGTAACCAAATTGATTACAAGGTTTTGTGTTTCATAACTCGTTATTATTATTTTGCTCCAAAGAATTTTACCTCTTTATATTTTATTTCTTATTGAAGTTGGTTTTAAAAAAAAAACTTTTTATCGGAACATTTTCTAGAATCTAAACTTCTATGTAACCTAAATTTTCCCAGCCCTGCATTTGAATAAATCCAGTGAGAGTCTTGAAATCGAAATTTCATTCAAAAATTTTTGGAAAAAGTTGTTTGACTTTTGACGTAATTATATACAATAGTAGCTCACAAGAAATTGACAACAGTATAAAAACAGTAACGAAAACAAAAAAAGGGAATTCTACCTGTATTTCCCGTACATATGAGGAGGATTTGTAGTGTATGGATGCTTAGTCTTATATTAACATTTATGTAAACATAAGTATTTATTTAATTCCACGCATGTATTATTATGAGCGAAACGTGACTATGCTCTGATTAAATGTTTTATTTAATTAAATATTTGATTTGGAACTAAGTGCGTACATTCTATTGCTTATTTTTGATATATCAAGAAGAAGATTTTTGTTTTCAACATCGTCTCTCTGTATATTGAGTAGCATTAGGAAATTTGAACAGACGGCTTTCCTAAGCATATCTGTTGTTTGTTAAGGATCCTAAATCAATTAGTTTTAAAACAGGCTCATGCATAATATATATAGAACAATAAAGTGCGTTCCCTTATGTGTGAAAAGTACTTGGAAATATATTAAACGGATATGTACTTTTATATTAAGAATAAGTAATTTGCTCATAACAAAATAATAACATGGACGACAGAGTGTGCTTTTTCGCCTGAAATGCCAGCAGCTGGCCTAACCCTTCGACCTTGCAAGTCAATAACTATTATATAAAACAGTTTTCACTTGAAGCTCTTCATTATTTCATTTCTCCTTTATGTATCAAATAAACTTTATTAAGCCAAATATGTAATCATTTGACCGATACTTTGTTATCATTTTATTAATAAATCAATAAGTATCCAACTTTTATGATTTCTGGGGTAAAAAGTGATTCGAGCGATTTGCACAAATGTTTTCTAAGGTCACTTTTTACAAAGATTGAAGTCAATCTGAAGAGAGCGAAACAAATGGTTGTCTGACGTGGTAATAGCCGCGCGAAGATGTATGAACGCGTCCCATCTACCCTTTCCTAATTTTTATCGAACCATTTAAGATATGCCGTAATGAAAGACGACAAAACTCGGCGAAAGGCGATGGGACGACCATTCTTAATGAATTTAATTTACAATTGCGCGCTATAATCGCATTAGTTCTTGAGAGCGGAGAGTAAAATGAATAGTACGGTCTAGTTGCAGCATATATTGCACGACTCTTTTTCAATGCCGTTAAAGAGAAAGCATTCCTTTGCGTGGGGTCAATTCGGTCTTCGCGGAAAATTCGCTCGCATAAGACATCCAAATATATCCAAGTATTTCTTTTTGTATCCAATTTTGAATTTTTTTTTTTTTGTTTGAAAAAATGGTATATGACGTTCTTTCCTAACTTTTTACAGAATAGCTCGGAGCGGTTTTAGCAGTGAAATTTCCAAAGAGGAAATGAGAAAGCCATTTGTGGGCCCTTAATTCTGGGAAAGCATATTCGCCGTAATGTTGTAAATTATTTAACAAGCCTGAAAAATCATATCGCTTTGATCGAAGTGATATTATAAAATATGCAAAAAGTGGAAATGTTTGTAGAATTTTAAAAATGCTATTAGTTTTGACTACATTAATTAATCTCAGGTTGTTTTTATTTTGAATGCCAATGAACCATATCGATTAGTTCTTTAGCCATAGGGCACTACAGTAGCCTAATGTTTGTTCCTGAAGTGAACGCTTAACCCCACAATGCCCGATGAATTAGAGTGTAGGAAAGCCCACACTTATCGTCTGAGGTGTGATTGGTCACCTAATGCCAGACAGAGACGCCGGTACGGCCGTTTTCCTTTTCTGGTTAGTGCATGGCCCTAAACTCGTTCCCTTCTTTGAGTGAGGCGCTCGGTTATAATGTAGCTCCATACAAAAGCAAGCAAGCTTTTTCGCGATTTGGGTCGGTCGCGGATGCCACGAAACTCTCGCACTAAACCGTTCTCGCTGTCAGGCTGAAGCTTAACGATCGCTTCGAATGCTCCCCACTATAGTCACAATGTGGCTTAATGGGATTGTTATTATCAAAGTTTTTCCATTTCTTATTGCGAGGTTTGCAGCTTGTTGAATGGAAACAAAACACTTATTGAAATTAGTATTTAGAATTGTGAAAATTGTTTTTATCCATGTTTATAACATTCGGGCGTTTTAAAGATTTACAAGAACGTTGCAAATCAAAGACCATTTCTTGAAATTCTTCAAATGCTGTATGGACCTCAGTTGGTTGTCTATAAGCTGGAGGAGGTCTCTAAAAGTTTTGAGATGTTAAGTCTGCTGAGCAGCAATTTGTCTATTTGAAAAATCTGGCGTTCGTCAAGAAGTTGACAAAATCTGTGGCAGATAAATAGGAAGCTCCTACCATTTTGCTTACTTTAGCAGGACGCATTGTAACCTACTATCAACTGACGTTTTGAAGAATCTTAAGTACGGCGTTGCAGATGCACTAGTTATGTTCAAGCTATTTTAAATTTACTTGAATTGCGTAAAGCGTTCATCAATCCTCCATCTTGGGTTCATATTTTCCCTTATAGACTAGCAATTCATTTGTGTTGTAAAAGTCTCTTCCAAGAGCCATTCTAAAGGCAGCGTTACAACATATACCATAAAAAGTGCAGTATATTATACAATGTAGTGATAATAAATTTAATTTTACTTTTTATGATTGAAATCAATTAAATAAACTAACATAAAATTTCGAGGCAAACAATATTATTTTTGAGATAAAATAAACATTGTTTATTATCCTAAATGTATGTTTTAAAAGGATAAAAAAAAGCAAATATTATGTGCGGTCTAGCTCGAACTTGTTAACATCCCCTTAACCTGTTACTTTTTCGAAATCGTAGTAAGTGGGGCTGGTCATGAAATACGAAAGCGATGCAAAGTTAAAATAGGTTTGGGGCATATACGGCCTATTTTTTAACACTAATACGGAGAATAAATGGAAAACAACAGATAACGCGCCGGGTAATAACTTTTATAAAGTTAATAGAGAGATTGCTTCGCCAATTCCAAGCCGGCGTCTCTTCGCAAATCGTGAGCGATGTTGTGTGTTAATGCGACCAGAGTAAAAGGGAAGAATTTGAAACTAAATTTGAAGTGTTCAAATGTTCACAGAGACTTTTATTGACACAGAGAAAGACTTACCTACGTTATCGTGTATTTCCATAACATGTTATGCTATTAGGTGAAATGAATATATTCTCGCTCAGACAGTAAAAATTTAATGAAATAAATGAATAACCACAAATTATTGCAAGACTGTATACTTTTTGTATTGATATAAAAACTATGCAGACAGTCGATAAATTGCAGCAAATAATACATATATAATGATAATTAATTTAAAAATGTTTGTATAATGTTATATAGCAAAGAAACGAGAGAGAAAGAGAGAGTAAAAACACTTTGAATTTTCTTTATTAAATATGTTTGAAGCTTTTTCTGCGCATTATAAAGATATTGAAAGCAAGTTATTACTATTATTATAATTTTAGACTAATGAAATAAGTTCTTAGACTAAAAAAAGACATTGAGCACTAGCAACACAGGCTATCAGCTCTAATTTAAATAAATGGATACTATATTAGTTTGGGCAAAAAGAAATCCATTATTTTTCGGTAGATGGCTGAACTGATAGATTTCTCGTAAAGTATCGAGCAAACAATTTCATATTTATGCTCGTTAAAAAGGTGACATTTCGCAGTAAAAAAAATTCTTTTGCTGTTTTTTGTTTGGTGCATTCAATTGTGAGTTACAGCGTGTTAAAAATAGAAGTGAACAAAGAGAAAATTCGGTACATTTTACAGTTTTTCTTTGACAAAGGCGAAAATGCAAGCCAGGCGGCTAAAATTGTGAATGGTGTTTATGGTTCCGATACTGTAACAGCCAATTATGTGCAATTTTGGTTTCGTAGATTCGGTTCATGAATTTTTGACGTTAAAGATGCACCTCGCACAGGTAGGCCGGTCGTCGAAAATGTCCATAAAATCGGAGAAATGATCGAAGTTGACCGGCATGTTAGCAGTCGTAACATCGCCCTGGAGCTAAAAATCGACCATAAAACAGTTTTAAACCATTTACACAAAGCTGAATTCGAAAAGAAGCTCGATGTTTGGGTGCCACACCAATTAACAGAAAAAAACATGATGGATCGAATTTCCATCTGCAAAGCCTTGGCCAAACGGAATGAGATAGACCCATTTCTTAAACGGATGGTGACTGGAGATGAGAAATGGATCACATACGATAACCCTGTGCGAAAACGATCGTGGTCAAAGAGCGGTGAAGCATCTCAAACGGCCAGGAAGGTTTTGCTATGCATTTGGTGGGACTGGAAGGGGATTATTTATTATGAGTTGCTTCCATATGGCCAAACGCTAAATTCTGATCTCTACTGTCAACAACTGGACCGTTTGAAGATAGCGATTGACCAGAAACGGCCAGAATTGGCCAACAGGAGAGGTGTCGTGTTCCACCACGACAACGCTAGGCCACACACATCTACAGTGACTCGCCAGAAACTTCGGGAGCTTGGTTGGGAAGTTTTAATGCATCCGTCATACAGTCCGGACTTGGCACCAAGCGATTATCATCTTTTTCTTGCATTGCAAAATTTCTTTAATGATAAAAAATTGGAATCTAGGGAGGATTGTGAAAATCGACTACTAGTGTTTTTTGCAAATAGAGACCAGGACTTCTATGAGAGAGGCATTTTGAAGTTACCTTTAAAATGGCAACAAATCATATAACAAAACGGTGCATATTTGACCCAAATCGGACAATCCGAAGCATGTTAAATAAAGTCCTGAAGTTCACATAAAAATAATGGATTTCTTTTTCCCCTAACTAATATAATGAGCTTAGTAGTATTAAAAAAGTAATACATTGAATTGATATTCTGTTCTGAACCTGATTGTAGAATGTCCAAAGGGTTAATCGTTCCAAATGCAATACTTCTAGCTAAGCAAAAGTTAAGGCAGTCGCAGAGAATGTGCTTTATGGTGAGAGTTTGTCCACAACTGCAGATTGGGGAGGAAGACTTCTTCAAGATTCATTGGTGAGTTGCAAATGTGTGATCAAGGCGAACTCTCGCAAATGTTTGGATCTTCATTTTCTTAACATTAGTTGGATATAAAGGTGGAGTTAATTGAGGGTTAATGGAAGAGTAGTGTTGATGATGGTATTGTAAATTTTCTTCTGCAATTTTCTCTTTAACTTTTCTTCCAATGTATCTTTGAAGATCCAACTTTTCCATGACTTCATCCATAATTAGAGGAGCAGAAGCACTTTACTTTGCCGCTCGATCAGCCTGCTCATTTCCCAGTAAACCGATTTGGCTTGGTACCCATAACATTTTAATTTTTCCGTCGGGTGTAGTAATTATATTCCTTAATTTGTTGATGGTGCTCCATCTCAAAGTCGAAGGATTCCGAACAGCTTGTAATACAGACAAACTGTCGGTAACAATAACGGTTTTGAGTTTGTTTTTATGGGCAAGGTTGGCAGCGTGCAGGATAGCTCTGGCTTCCGTTGTGAAAGTTGAAGTACCTTCGTGAAATATGTGGTTGAGAAGAACCCGTCCTGTAGCATCTACCACGGCACAAGCAGGAGGCAGGCCAAAAGATTTTG